>NW_024081492.1:0-91192 GCF_003009895.1 Hyaena hyaena
GAGTCAGAATCGCTGCTTCCTTCTCTGGGTCAGGCTGGTGCGCATGGGCAGGGGCGGGCCCGCAGGGTGTTCTGAGCCCGAGCCCGCTGGAGTGAGGAAAACCGGGTCCCTCTATGGCTCGTCACCCAAAACACGAACTCACAGGCAAATTTCCCAGTTTTTAGTTCCTTGCCTTCCCTCTCGAGTTCCACCCTCTCCCATCCTTGAGTTGGACACCCATGAGCTGGAGTTGAGCAGCCATGAATGGATGCTGATGGAGAGTTTTGGGTCAAATAATCACAGCTGCAATGCACCCAAGTTTTCTTAGAACTGGTTTGTACACTCCCCTGACTCCTAGGGGCGGTTACATCATGGAACCTTCTAGAGGTTCCATTACCCTGCTATGATGTGTAAGAACGTTCTTCCTCAGAATTTGTGGCAGGAAGCATTTGATACGGTCATTAACATGGAAACATAAATGGTGTCTTTCTTCCAGCCTCTAGACTTTGGAGAGTAGAAGGCTCTTTCCAGTACACTGATGGATGTCATTATCTTCAGCAACAGTTAAGCCTCTATCAGTAAAAACGCAGGCAGCACAAAGATAAATTTCTTCTGACAGGCAGATACTGGGAGTGTAGGTTGGAAGGTTCAGGGCCGTTTTTTGAACCAAAACAGAAGAGAGATGAACCAGGAAAGTGTCCACATTTTTCTGCTGTTTTCTTCCCTTCCTTTGGGGGAATATATGATTATTTTGTAACTATTTATACACAGATGCAGGTAATTTTTCCCTCTTTTTAAAGAGAAAGGTCAAAGATTGTCACAGTCTGTGTCACATCAAACTGAAATAGCTTACCCCCCTTCCTCTGTATTTCTCTGGTAATTGGCTCCATGAACTACAAACAAAGCACACGTGGGTTGAACAGGATGAGGCCATCTGGGTTTGGCCTAAGTGTGCTTTCCTGGATAAGGAAAGGAACAGTGTTGCCTGGGGCTGTTGGCTCTTTAAATCCATGGTTTAAAGACTTTCCTTTGTTCCTTGTTTCTTCACCAAGGGACAGGCACTTCACCTGTCCTGCAGGGGAGGCTGTTGGCAAAGTCTTTGTGTCCTGTAAATGGGCAAATGAGCCTTTTCCCATCATTACTGGCAAAGGTTTGTGAAGTGCCTCCCTGGTAAGATTCAGTGTTTGGGCTGGGGTGATAATGCATAAAATCTATGGGGTTATCCCCCAAGGGACTTACAGTTTGGTTAGACAAACAAGAGGAATTAAACAAGACAAAACCAAAATAGAACAAGCAAAACAACCAATCAAACAAAATAAAAAAAACAGCCACCAGCCCACCATCCTTTCTCCTTCCATTCCTACCATGTAAGTACGTTCATTTCATTGCTGATCTCTTTTCTCTTACATGAATGTTTGTTTGTTTGTTTGTTTGTTTGTTTGTTTGTGGGAAGGGCTTGTGGATTTCTTGAGCTGGAGATTATTAGCACTTTTTGCCCAATGACAGATCTCTCTGTTTTCTAGGTGTAGGGAATGCTCTCCAAAAATCACAACCATCCAGCAAATGCTTTGCAAGAGCTTTCTGAACACCGCATTTCATTTGTGGAGGGAAAAAATGCCTGTATTTAACTTCTGGCTCCTAATCTTCAGTTGACAGAAACCAGGAAACTGCTCAATTTCATATGTTTACTTCAAAATACCCTATCTCAGCCAAGTGTCTGGCTGCTCCATTCTATAAATGCAAGGCGCCACCATCATGCCTTGTATGTCTTTCCTGTCTCTGTGTGTTGGCTGATGCTTGTGTCCAAAAGGCAGGCTTTCAACAAATTGCATTCTGATTGACTGACCTGGATTTCTGCTGGGGAGCTGAACACTAAAGCCAAATGGATTTGACCAAAACTTACTTTGCTGGTTTTTTAAAGTCTTTTTCGGAAAGAGCCTCAGAAGTGTTTTATGAGAGAGATGAAGAATATTATTTAAAGACAATGGTGCAAGCCAGTGTCACAGTAAATATAGTTTTAGAGTTGGGTGAAATCTCAAGTTATCTATCTGAAGGTTTTAGCTATTCAAGAAGACTCATGGTCTTCTTTTGCAGTATCTGTTGAGACCAAGTTTCTAAGTTCATAAAACCACAGACCTTTGAGTGATTGGAGCTTGTCTTTTGACTGTTTCCTTGATATTTGTTTTGAGCTTGAATCTCAGAGCCATTTTAATCCATCTAAGCAAGGAGCCTGGTATCCAAAGTGAAGTGTGGTCCCCTGGACTTCACAATGATACTTGTTGGTGCTGGGGTAAAATCCAGGGATTCATGATCTCCAACTATTCTCAAAGACACCGGTCAAGGCCATCACCATTTTATCTGACCTAGCTGACCGCAATGGCTTCCAGATGATTTCTTGGACCTAGCCATTTTTTTCCCAATCCAAACATACTATTTTGCCAAAGACTCAGGATTATCATGGTACTTTCCCCAATCTAAATACTTTAATGGTTCCCTTTTATTTTTCTAAATAAATGATTTTAAATTTATAAGGGAATCACAAAGGCACAAAGTTCCCATATACTCCAAACCCTATTATTTCCTATAATATTAATATTTACTGGTAATGGAGTACATTTGTTACAATAATGAACCAATGTATATACATCATTTTTTTAAATTTAAAAAATGTTTACTTATTTTTGAGAGGGAGAGAGAGAGGGATACACAGAATCTGAAGCAGACTCCAGGCTTTGCACAGAACCCAATACAGAGCTTGAACCAATGAGCCATGAGATTATGACCTGAGCTGAAGTTGGATGCTTAAGTGACTGAGCCACACAGGCATCCCTGTATATACATTATTATTAACCGATGTCCATACTTTATTCAGATGTCTTTACTTTTAACCTAGTGTCCTTTTTCTATTCTAGGATTCCATGCCATATTACATTTAATCCTCACATATCCTTAGGCTTCTCTTGACTGTGGTAGCTTATTAGACTTTCCTTGTTTATTTTTTTTCCCTTAGTTTATTGTCAAGTTGGTTTACATATAATACTCAGTGCTCATCCCAACAAGTGCCTTTCACCCCCCCTTCCCCTCTCCCCCACCCCTATCAGCCCTCAGTTCGTTCTCAGCATTCAAGAGTCTCTCATGGTTTGACTCTCTTCCTCTCCCCAACTATTTTTCCCCTTCTTCTTCCCCATGGTCCCCCATTAAGTTCCTCCTAATCCACCTATATGTGCAAATATATGGTATCTGTCCTCTGCCTGACTTATTTCGCTCAGCATAACACCCTCAAGTTGCATCCATGTTGCTACACATGGCCAGATTTCATTGTTTCTCATTGCCATGTAGTATTCCATGGTATAGATAAACCACATCTTCTTGATCCATTCATCTGTTGATGGACACTTAGGCTCTTTCCATGTTTTAGCTATTGTGGAGAGTGCTGCTATGAGCCTTGGGGTACATATACCCCTATGCATCAGCACTCCTGTATCCCTTGGGTAAATTCCAAGCAATGCTATTGCTGGGTCATAGGGGAGTTCTATTGTTAATTTTTTGAGGAACCTCCACCATGTTTTCTAGAGGGGCTGCACCAGCTTACATTCCCACCAACAGTGTAGGAGGGTGCCCATTTCTCCACATCCTCACCAGCATCTAGAGTCTCCTGATTTTTTCATTTTCGCCACTCTGACCAGCGTGTGGTGGTATCTCAGTGTGGTGTTGATTTGTATTTCCCTGATGAGGAGGGATGCTGAGCATCGTTTCATGTGTCTGTTGGCCATCTGGATGTCCTCGTTGGAGAAGTGTCTGTTCATGTCTTCTGACCATTTCTTCACTGGATTGTTTATTTTTCAGGTGTGGGGTTTGGTGAGTTCCTTATAGATTTTGGATGCTAGCCCTTTATCGGATATGTCATTTGCAACTATCGTTTCTCATTCCATCAGTTGCCTCTTAGTTTTATGGATTGTTTCCTTTGCCGTGCAGAAGCTTTTTATCTTGATGAGGTCCCAATAGTTCATTTTTGCTCTTGATTCCTTTGCTTTTGGGGATGTATCAAGTAAGAGATTGCTGCGGTTGAGGTCAAGGAGATTATTTCCTGCTGTCTCTTTTGTGTTTTGATGGCTTCTTGCCTCACATTCAGGTCCTTCCTCCATTTTGAGTTTATTTTTGTGCATGGTGTGAGAAAATGATCTAGTTTCATTCTTCTGCATGTTGCTGTCCAGTTCTCCCAGCACCCTCTGTTAAAGAGGCTGTCTTTTTTCCATTGGATACTCTTTCCCGCTTTGTCAAAGATTAGTTGGCCATACAATGGTGGGTCCAATTCTGAGTTCTCTATTCCCTTCCATTGGTCTATGTGTCTGTTTTTGTGGCAATACCATAGTGTCTTGATGATGACAGCTTTGTAGTAGAGGCTAAAGTCTGGGACGGTGATGCCTCCCCTTTTGGTTTTCTTCTTCAATATTACTTTGGCTATTTGGGGTCTTTTGTGGTTCCATACAAATTTTAGGATAGTCTGTTCTAGCCTTGAGAAGAATGCTGGTGCAATTTTGATTGGAATTGCATTGAATGTGTAGATTGCTTTGGGTAGTAATGACATTTTAACAATATTTATTCTTCCGACCCTTGGGCATGGAATGTTTTTCCATTTCTTTGTGTCTTTTTCAATTTCCTTCATAAGTTTTTTATAGTTTTTATCATACAGATCTCCTATATCTTTGGTTAGGTTTATTCCTAGGTATTTTATGATTTTTTTTTTTTGCAATTGTGAATAGGATCAGTTTCTTGATTTCTCTTTCTGTTGCTTCATTATTGGTATATAAAAATGCAACCGATTTCTGTACATTGATTTTGTACCCTGCAACTTTGGTGAATTCATGGATCAGTTCTAGTAGCCTTCCGGTCAGACTTTCCTTGTTTTGAATGATAGTTTTGAGAGATGCTTGATAAAGTATTTTGTAGGATACCCGTCCATTGAGATTTGACTGATTGTTCCCCCTCATAATTAGCCTGGGGTGATATGTTCTTGGGGAGAAGACCACAGAGGTGAAGTGCCATTTTTCTCACATCATAGCTACATACTATCAAAATTGCCTGTCACTGTTGATGTGAACCCCTCATCTGGCTAGGGGGGTGTTTCTCAGGTTTCTCCACTATGAAATTCCTCTTTCCCCCTTTCCCTCTTTGGAAGGAAGTCATTATGTATAACCCTCACTCAAGGAGTGGGCAGTTAGGCTCCATTCCTTTGATGGTAGAGTGTCTACAAAAGTTATTCAGAATTTGTTTGCACAGAGATTTATTTCTTCTCCTTTTATTTTAATTTATCCAAACATTTATTTGTATCAGTATGGACTCATGGATATTTAATTTTATATTTTTGGCTATAATCCAATGCTAATTTATTTTGTTCTCCAAATTATTTCAGTTTTGACCATTAGAAGCTCTTTCAGGGGGCTCCTGTGTCCCTTTTACGTACACTTATCATTGTGGGAATTTTTAAAATCATTTACTTACTCTTTTATGATACAAAGATGCTCCAGGTTCTCTTTCATTTTTTGTAACCCAGTCCTAGAATCAACCATTTTTTCCAAGGAGCCCTGGTTCCCTTTTTAATTCTGAAACTACTTAGATAAGCACCCTTTTCCTCTTTAGTGAGGTTGCTTCATACATTTGTAACAAGTTAGATTGTTTTATCACATTCTTCACTCCTTCCTGGGATCTCTTTGCATCCTAAGTAATTTTTAAAAATTTGCATACATTAAAGTTTATCTCTATTTTATGGGTTTTGGCAAATAAATAGTGTCACATATTCATCATGAAAACATTGTGGTCATCTGAATAATCACCCATCAAAGATGTCCACATCCTAATGCATGAAAACCTATGAGTATACTACTTTATGTGGCAAAAGAAACTTCGCATATGTGATTAAGTTAAGAGTCTTGAGATTGGGAAATTACTCTGGGTTATCTGGATAAGTCCAATATAGTCACAAAGGTTCTTATAAGAGGGAGGCAGAGTTATAGTTGAAGATGGATGCAAGAGGTTAGAATGATGTGAGGAAGGGAGCCATGGTCCAAGGAATGAAGGCAGCCCTGGGAAGCTGAAAAAAGCAAGAAATGAATTCTACCCTGAAGCCCCCGGAAGGAATGTAAGTATTCTGTCCTGTTGATTTTAGGTTTCTCACCATCAGAACTTAGTAAGAGAATATATTTGTGTTTTAAGCCACTACATTTTTGGTAATTAATTGCAGTAGCAATGGGAAATTAATATACATTTTGGTACCTGGAATGGCGTGCTGCTGTAACAAATACTTAAAAATGTGGAATTGGCTTTGGAATTGGGTAATGGTAAAAGCTGGAAAATTTGTGAGGCATATGGTAGAAGAGATCAAAGCTGCCTTGAACAGAAAAATATGGATATTAAAGACTGTGCCTGTGAAGGCTCGGGAGGAAACAAGGAACATGATAGAGAAAACCTGTATTGTCTTAGAGAATACCTATGTTGTCATAAACAGAACACAAAATATGAGCATTAAAGATGCTTCTGATGGTTGGCTTGGTTAAGCGTCCAGCTCTTGGTTTCAGCTCATCGTCATGATCTCTCAGTTTGTGAGTTCAAGCACCATGTCAGGCTCCTCACTAACAGTGCAGAGTTTGCTTGGGATTCTCTCTTTCCTTCTTTCTCTGGCCCTATCCCCCTCTCAAAATACGTAAACTTAAAAACAAAGCTGCTTTTGATGAAGGATCGGAAGGAAATGAGGAACATGTACCAGAAACTGGAGCAAAGGAGATCCTTGTTACATAGTGACAGAAAAATTAGCTAAATTTTGTTCTACAGTTGTATGGGAAACAGAACTTGTAAATGATGAACTTAGTATTTCGCAGAAGAGATTTCCAAGCAAAGTATTAAAAGTGCAGTCTAGTCCCTTCTTGCTGAGAAGAAGGAGATAAGTTGAAGAAAATTTTTAAACAAAATTTTAAACAAATTTTAAACAAAATTTTTTAAACAAACAAAAATAGGTCCCCCTTTTAAACAAAAGGGACCAAGGACCTGAGATTTGGGAAATTCTTAGCCCATACATATTGTTAAAGACACCAAAATTAGAAGATCCACTATTGGGAATGTATACTATGGAGAGAAGTCAAGGTGTAGCTAGACAAACTTTTGCTAGTGTTTCAGGAAGAAAAGAATACAGTATTTAGTTACATATAGGGTCCTCTGAGAAGGTTAGTTTTATGACTCATGGATCCCCTCAGTCATCTCAGAAGAAGGGGGAAAATAGTGGGGGAGAGGGAGGGAGGCAAACCATGAGAGACACTTGAATGCTGAGAACAAACTGAGGGCTGATGGGGATGGGGGGAGGGGAAGGGGGTGATGGACATGGAGGAGGGCATTTGTGGGGATGAGCACTGGGTGTTATATGGAAACCAACTTGACAATAAACTATTTAAAAAAAAAAAAGCCAAAAATAGAGATGGAATTATCCAGGGAAGATCTATAGAAGAATCTCTTGTCTAATGGAGTCAACCACCATGACATATCTTGGAGACCCACTGTTTTTTGTTTTTTTTTTATGTTATGCTAGCAGAAACCCCACCAGCCATTATGTTTGTGGTAATTTGTTTTATAGTAATAGAAAACTAATACACCTACCCAATATACACATTTCCTGTCTTTGTCAAAAGTACCTTGTTTTTATTTTTAAAATACTCTTTTGTTTAGAGTAGTTTAATGTTCACAGCAAAATTGAGAGGAAGATATAGAAATTTCATATATATCCCTTGCCTCCCTGCCATGCATGCACAGCCTCCTCCATCATCAACATGCCCCACCACAATGGTACATTTATTACAATTGAATAACCTACAGTGACACACCATAATTATCCAAAGCCCAGAGTTTACATCATAGTTCACTCTAATGTCGCACATTCTATGGGTTTGGACAAACATATAATGTCATATGTTCATCATTATGATATCATGAAAAGTATTTTCACTCCCTAAAAATCTTATGTGGTCTGCCTATTCATCCTTCTTCCCACCCTCCAACCCCTGGCAACCACTGATTTTTTACTGTGTTCATAATTCTGCCTTTTCCATAATGTCATATAGTTGAAATTATATAGTATGTAGACTTTTCAGATGGGCTCCTTTAGCTTAGTAACATGTATTTAAGTTTCCTTCATATCTTTTAATGGTTTGATAGCTCATTTCTGTACCACAGTTTATTTATCCATTCACCTACTGCAGGGCATCTTGGTTAGTTCCAGTTTTGACAATTATGAATAAATCTGATATGAACATTCATGTGCAGGTTTTTGTGGGGATGTAAGTTTTCAACTCCTTTGGGTAAATACCAACATGAATGATTAATGTCTTGTATGGTAAGAGTATATTTAATTTTGTAAGAAACCACTGCCAAATGTCTTCCTAAATGACTGTACATTTTGCATTTCCACCAGCAATGAATGAATGAGAGTTCCTGTTGTCCCATATAATCGCCAGAATTTGGTGTTGTCAGTGTTCTGGGTTTTGGCCATTCTAAAAGGTGTATCTCATTTTTTCTTTTTAATGTTTTATTTTATTTTTTGAGAGAGACAGAGACAGAGCATGGGCCAGAGAGGGGAAGAGAGACAGGGAGACAGAATCTGAAGCAGGCTCCAGGCTCTGCACTGTCAGCACAGATCTGGACAGGCGGCTCGAACCCATGAACTGTGAGACCATGACCTGAGCCGAAGTCGGACGCTTAACCAACTGAGCCACCCAGGTGTCCCTCATTGTTGTTTTAATTTGCATTTATCTGATGACATAAGATGTTGAACATCTTCCATATATATTTTTTTATCTGTACATATTCTTTAGTGAGGTGTCTGTTTAGGTCTATAACTCATTTTTTTTATATCAATAATTTTTAATTCAGTTGTTTGATTGTTCAGGTAAATAACAGACCATTACTTAAGTTTCTACTCAGATGGAATATATATGTTATATTTAACACCTGAGTGATCTCATAATTATCATGCTATATGAATGACAGAATGTATACAGGAGCTAAACATTCCATGTGTAAACAATTACTTCAAAAATTATAATAGTGCTCCAGTTCTAGAGTGAACTTTTAAATTTGTCCTCTTTAGAACAGGTCTTTTTCATTGAAAATCATAAAAAAAAAAATCAGTGATTTATTTTCTTGTCAATAATGAAAATCATTTTATGGTAGCAGATTAGCTTACAAAAGAAGTTAAATATGTTGTGATTTGCCAAACAAAAAACAAATACACATTTTGTTTTTCTTTGGTAGTATGAATATTAAGTATTATTTTAACACAGTTGTAAAGGAAACCAAGTATATTCATTTTCAATGTATTTGAATATACAGTATTTGCAAAATAACATTAATTGTTGCATGTGAAATAAATTGGAACTATAATAAAATGCATAATTTACTACTTTAATAAGACTTTAGTTAATTTGGTGTAAAAGTTGAATAAAACATATTATAGTTCAGAACAATTTAGTACAAGAAGTTTCATATTAATGTAAAAATTCCTGTGTCCTTTCTCTCAAATACACAATGAAAAAGAAAATGTATAAACAAAACAAAATGCATAAAAACATTTATAGGTAAGTGGTATAGAAAATAAACTCTGTAATTTGAAAAGTCATCACATATATGAGGAGCTTCAGGCATCACAGTAACTATAAGTCATTTCAGTTAAGAAGAAGAAAAACAATTAGTATTTCCTTGACATAGTCCCACTAAGTACATGGACTTCATGCTTTCTGAGGAGGCCTCCATTAATCCTCTATCACACTCCTTTTTATTCTTTGTTTCCACTCCTTTCAAAAAACATGAAATCAATGAGGAAACAGGCACCAAGCATTACAGCTTTCATTTTCACATCGAGGTCTAAAGGGAACTGGATACCAAAGTTATCAGTGTCAGTAAACGCCTCTCTAACAAAACCAGTCCACTGCTTGGAAATCTTGCCAACTATCATTTCTTCATCAAGAGATTTAATCTCAAAATCAACGTCTGCACAACAGCTGCACACAACACACGGACCAGTAATTTTTAGTACATCTTCTCTCATTCTGAATTGTAAACTTTGGAAGACATGGGTGCCAGGTCTGAATAACATAACCTACAGGTACACCGGGAGGGGCATGGACTTCTATCTCCTGAAGGCAGCAAGGGCAACAACAGTGGTCACACCTTAGTGGTCTCTCCAGAGTTATAACTTCTTGGCCCATATTATCAACAATCCTCATGGTAAAAGGCCTAGAAGCCCCACAGCAATATCGGGTACAGCAATCCATGTCCTCTGCTGCAAAGTAAATCCTCTGTCCAAAGCTGTTCTTAATTTCATATTTGTTATTAGTTTCAAAACCTGTTAAAACTTCCAGAAGCTCAACTTGCTGATGAACCAGTATCTGATCTATCTGACTTAAATATTCCAATCCAGGTGGACAGTCTGATGGAGGTGGTGGTGCTGGCATCCACTGTACCCCTGCACGTCCACCTGGCTGATTATATACTGCCTGGTGTTGGACAGGAAAGTCTGCTGGGCCAGCACCTGAATAACCAGCTGGGGGAATTGAGTAGCCAGCCTGGGGGCCAGGATAGCCAGCCTGAGGGCCAGGATAGCCAACCTGGGGGCCAGGGTAGCCAATCTGGGGGCCAGGGTAGCCAACCTGGGGGCCAGGATAGCCAACCTGGGGGACAAAGTAGGCAGTATATCCTGGAGGTCCTTGGAGTGCTGCTGAAGGATATTGAGGGAGATATTCAGGTGGTAAATTTGTTCCTGGGTAAGGAGCATTCATTTGTCAATTTTGTTTTTCCATGATTTAAAGAGTCCCGGCACAAACACAGCCAACTGGTCCCGAGAACCCGCGCAAGTCCCGCGCCAGGTGCGCGCGCGGCAGGGGGACGAGAAAGTCACCTGCCCACCTGTGGCTGCAGGTGCTCCAGCGCTGTCTTCTATAGCTCATTTTTAAATCAGTTGTACTTTTTCTTATTGTTGAGTTTGAAGAGTTCTTTGTGTATTTTGGACATGTCTTATGCAATTTTTCCCCCGCTCTGTGGTTTGTTTTGTCATTCCCTTCTTTTTTTAAGTTTAAATAGTTTATTGTCAGTTGGTTTCCATATAACACCCAGTGCTCATCCCAGCAAGTGCCCTCCCCTATGCCCATCACCCCCCTTCCCCGTCCCTCCACCCCATCAATCCTCAGTTTGTTCTCAGCATTCAAGAGTCTCTCATGGTTTGCCTCCCTCTCTCTCTCCAACGATTCTTCCCCACTTCTTCTCCCCCATGGTCCTCCATTAAGTTCCTCCTAATCCAGGAACTTGACGGAGGAACAAGGGGGAGAAGAAGGGCGGAAATGGTGGGGGAAAGGGAGAGAGGCAAACCATGAGAGACTCTTGAATGCTGACAAAAACTGAGGACTGATGGATGTGGGGGGGAGGGGGGGTGGGCATGGAGGAGGGCACTTTGGGGATGAGCACTGAGTGTTATGTGGAAACTAATTTGACAATAAACTATTTAAAAAAATAAATAAATAAAACAAACAAACAAACAAAAAAAAGTTCCTCCTAATCCTCCTATATGTGCAAACATATGGTATCTGTCCTTCTCTGCCTGACTTATTTCTCTCAGCATAACAGCCTCAAAGTTCCATCCATGTTGCTACACATGGCCAGATTTCATTCTTTCTCATTGCCATTGTAGTATTCCATTGTATAGATAAACCACATCTTCTTGATCCATCCGTCCGTTGATGGACACTTAGGCTCTTTCCATGTTTTGGTTATTGTTGAGGGTGCTTCTATGAACATTGGGGTCCATGTGCCCCTATGCATCAGCACTCCTGGATCCCTTGGGTAAATTCCTAGCAGTGCTATTGCTGGGTCATAAGGGAGTTCTATTGTCAATTTTTTGAGGAACCTGTAAAGTGGTACAGCCCCTCTGGAAAACAGTGTGGAGGTTCCTCAAAAAATTATACCTAAGTTTTTAATTGGGAAAGGTGCTAATATAAATAGTATTGTGTTTTTAATTCCAAATTCCACTTATTCATTGTTGATATATAGGAAAGCAATGCACTCTTACATATTAACCGTGTATCATTGTATCCTCTGATCTTGCTATAATTGCTTGTTAGTTCCAGGAGGGTTATTTTGGTCGTTGTTGTTTCTGTTGAATCTTTAAGATTTTCTCCATGAATGATCATGTCATCTGTGAACAAAGACAGTACTATTTCTTTCTTCCCAATCTGCATCCTTTTATTTCCTTTTCTTGTCTTATTGCAATAGATAGAACTTTCAGTATGATACTGAAAAGAAATGGCGAGAGAGGCTATCTTTGTCTTTTTTTTTAAAATTTTTTTAATGTTTTATTTATTTCTAGGAGAGAGAGAGAGAGACAGCTTGAGCAGGGGAGGGTCAGAGAGAGAGGGAGTCACAGACTGAAACAGGCTCCAGGCTCTGAGCTGGCAGCCAGCACAGAGCCCAACGCGGGGCTCGAACTCATGAACCGCGAGATCATGACCCAAGCGAAAGTCGGACGCTTAACCGACTAAGCCACCCAGGTGCCCCGAGGCTATCTTTGTCTTGTCTGATCTTAGTGGAAAGTTTTGAGTTTCTCAACCATTAAGTATGATGTTAGCTGTGGGTGTTTTGCAGATATGCTTTATCAAGCTGAGGAACATCCCTTCAATTCCTAGTTAGCGGAGAGATTTTTTTTCAGCATGAATGATTCTAAGAACAGCAGTTGTACCAAGCTACATTTCTAGCCTCATTCCAGCTAGGTGTGACCATATGAGTAAGTTATGGCTATTGAGAAATAGGCAGAAGCTGTGAGACAAGACTTCTAGAAGTGAGGAAAGATGGCCAGGAAATGCCTTTTTGGCCTTTTTCTCCTTCCTTTTTCCTATGTCTGGAATGTAGATAGATGGATGGAGATAAGCCACCATCTTGGACCACGAGAATAATCCATGTATGAAGAATGTGATGTATGTATGAAGTTATGTGATAAGGAAGGTGGAATAAAAAGAGCTAAGGAAACTATGTCCTCAATAATTTTATACCACATCTGTTATACCCACTGTAGACTACCAGTCTCTGGCATTGGGGTCTGTAATTGCTACATAGCATATTACCAAAAACATAGAAGCTTAGAACAATACAAGTTTATTATATTACAGTTTATGTGAGTCAGGAGTCCTGGTATAGTTTAGCTCTGCTTAGCATCTTGCCAGGCTGAAATCAGGGTGTTTTCTGGGGCTACAGTCTCATCTAAGGCTTGGTTGGAGTCCTCGTTCAAGCTCATTGGTTGCTGGCAGAATAAATTTCCTTATATTGTAGGACTGAAGTCCCTCTCAGCCATGTAGCTGCCATAGGTAGTTTGCAACATAGATGCTTGCTTTCTTCCAGGGCAGCAGGAGTAAGTCTATGACTTCTAATATATCCTCAGTTTACTCTGATGGGATCTTATATAATTTAATCTAATAAAGAGAGTCGTTACCCCATCATATTCATACTGAAGGAGGGAGGATTATACAAGCTGTGTATACCATGAGTAGGAAACTTGGGGTCCGTCTTAGAATTCTGCTTATCACAGTTGACAACCACCAGTGTCTGAAAAAGTGCTCAATAATACTTGTTGGTTGGTTGGAAAGTTGGCTTTTCCATGCCAGACCTGACTTTCTTGACAGTTGTATTGTTCCCTTGCTGCCATAATTGTTACAGTTAAGCTCCTTAGCTATCCAGCTCAGAGAAGGGGTGCCACAGGCATAGTAAGAGTTAGGGTCTTGTATTTCTGCAGAGTCTGGACATGTCAATAAAAATAACAGAAGCCATTAAAATTTAGCAAGAACTAACATGGTTTGCTGAATATTTAGCATGCATGAACTAATTAAGTCCTCATAATAAATCTAAGTAGTATGTACTATCATTATCCCCATTTTGCAGATGAAAAAGAGAAACATAATAATTTTCTCAGGTTCATACAACTAGCAAGTAGCAGAGTCAAGTTTCAAACTTAGACTGAAGTAAATGCCTATACTCAAATTAATGCTAATATGCACACAAATCACCTGGGAACTGAAATGAAAATTCTAAATCAGAAGTGACACCTGAGATGATGCATTTCTAACTAGCTCTAGACAATGCAGGTTCAGGGACCACATTTTGAGTAGCAAGGGTATAAACTATTATGCTGTGTTGTCTCACAACATTTGTTGGGCATGTCAAACCCTGATGTTAAGTGTAGAAGTAGGTGTAAATGTAAAAGTCAATACAGACATCTTCAAATTCTGCTGATGAGAAAATATAGGAATGTAGGTTGGGGGGCTAAGCTTTAAGTATGAAAGAAGTCATGGGAGGAATTTTTAGGATCTTAGATTTTCAGAAAGTGCCAATTCTGGATTTGCCCACTTTCCCAGGTGTTTCAACTTTAGTAGACACAGACCTTTTCTAGGCCTAGCCCATCCCTTTGAGTATCCCCAGAAATTGGCGAGGTCCATAGTACTTGCCTGTGGACAGGAGGACACAACAGAAAGTCAGAGATGTGTACCCTCAAATGGTGGATTTGGGGGTAGTTATTATGGTCTGGCTTATAGCCTCATAACTGGGAGATTATAAACTTCATCAGGTGGGGTGAACTAAGTTATGGGTGGCTCTACAGGGATCAGAGCTTAGGGGACTGGGCTGCTCCCAACAACTAATCAAGTGTGAGTTGTGAACTTGCCAGAAGGTCCAGGATGGATGAAGGACTGTGATAGAGAGAAAGGAGAGAGGCTTCACCCACTCTGGATGGGCTGCATCTGAGAGGGGCAGGCTGTTTAGGGAGAATCAGAAGGAGAGGTGGTTACTGAGGACAATGCAGTCCTTAGTTGATTTCCTTTGGCTTGTTTAAGGGATAGATGGGAAGTGTATTTTAAAAAGTTGTACTTATTCAATGCAGACAGACAACTGTATACTTTTGATTCCAAGAAAGGCTTTCCCCAGTTAACCAACAGCATTCTCCAACATGGAAATCTGTATGGCAAGCAAAAAGGCCTGAGCTTCACAATGATGGTAATGTGTATTGAGTATTTACCATGGACCCAGAGGTTTTTAGGTGTATCATATCATCTATGCCCTGTACAAACCTTATTTTACACATGGAGAAATTGGGTATGGGAAACTTAAAAAAGTTGCTGAAGACCATAGAACTAGTAAATAGTGAGATCAGGGTTTGAACCTCAAACATATATCTCTGAAGTCTGTTTGCTGAACCACAATGGTGTACTTTTCCTATAGATGGGGACTAACATTCTGTTTTACCCAGGTGAGAAAACTGGCGTAGTGAATTTTGGAGATTTAATCAAGAGGCTAGGGCAAGCCAGAGTTTGGACCCTAGCCAAGATCTCATAGTTTGCTAACTCTGGTTGCAATAATATTCTCGTGCTTATTTCATATTTTTAGCCAAATTGTAAGCTTTCCTAGGGTAGAATTCCTGCTTTATTTTTCTCTGTAGTATGAGCTTCCAGTACAAACAAGGTGCTTATCTAATGTCAAGTGAATGAGGGTGCAGTGTTAGACTTAGTCCAGTTGTTAGCCAAATGTAGTACTGGCTGTGAATTTAACATGGTTTTTAATGGCTAAAACTCTATTATACTGGGTGTTTGAAGGAGGAATCTCCTGGCAAGAGACAATCACCTGGTTATCTAGAGTTCTGACAACTTTCTGTAGACATTCTCATTACCCAAACCGACTTCTCTTCTGACTCAGATCTTATCACTCCACCTGTACGCCACCCAGTCTCGTACTCTTCTGTGTTAACTACTTGTGGATTTAGTCACTATGCAGCAGTGTTCAATAGAACTTTCTGTGGTGATATAAATGTCCCATATCTATGCTGTTCGGCATGGCAGCCAGTAGCCACATGTGGCTATTGAGCCCCGGAAATGTAGCTAATGCAGCTAGGGAACTGAATTTTGAATTTTATTGAATTTTAATTAATTTAAATATTCACAGGTGGCTAGTGATTACCGTATTGTAAAGGGCAGATCTAGATTTTTTTAAAAAAATAGTTTATTGTCAAGTTGATTTACATATAACACCCAGTGCTTATCCCCACAAGTGCCTTCCTCCATGCCCATTACCCCCCTTCCCCGCCCTCCCACCCCATCAATCCTCAGTTTGTTCTCAGCATTCGAGTCTCTCATGGTTTGCTTCCCTCCCTCTCCCCCCCCACTTCTCCCCTTCTTCTCCCCCACGGTCCTCCGTTAAGTTCCTCCTAATCCTCTTATGTGTGCAAACATATGGTATCTATCCTTCTCTGCCTGACTTATTTCGCTCAGCATAACACCCTCAAGTTGTATCCATGTTGCTACACATGGCCAGATTTCATTCTTTCTCATTGCCATGTAGTATTCCATAGTATAAATAAACCACATCTTATTGATCCATTCGTCAATTGATGGACACTTAGGCTCTTTCCATGTATTGGCTATTGTTGAGAGTGCTGCTATGAACATTGGGGTACATGTGCTCCTATGCATCAGCATTTCTATATCCCTTGGGTAAATTCCTAGCAGTGCAATTGCTGGGTCATAGGGGAGTTCTATTGTTAATTTTTTGAGGAACCTCCATACTGTTTTCCAGAGAGGCTGCACCAGCTTACATTCCCAGTGTAGGAGGGTGTCCATTTCTCTACATCCTCACCAGCATCTAGAGTCCTCTGATTTGTTCATTTTAGCCACTCTGACCGCCATGAGGTGGTATTTCAGTGTGGTGTTGATTTGTATTTCCCTGATGAGTAGGGATGCTGAGCATCGTTTCATGTGTCTGTTGGCCATCTGGATGTCCTCTTTGGAGAAGTGTCTGTTCATATCTTAGGGGAGATCTAGATTTAACTTCCATGTTGTGGCCTCCAATCCAAGCCTCTCCCTTGAGCCTCCAAATTAATTTTCATCTGACTACTGAACATGGCCTGATTTAAATGATCAAACAAGTTCCATCTAGATCTCCTTACTAACTCCATCCCAAGTCTGAGCTTTGCTTGGGTTCTTGACCTCACCCACTTGATCACTTATTATCTGGTTGCTTAGCTGGAAGTCAACTTAGTGTTTCTGCCTGCTCTTTCTTCTACATCTGGAGATTCTTCTTCCTGTTATCCCTTCTCCTGCCACTGGCTCTGTTCTGATGCTAATCACCTCCTGCCTGGACCTTTGCAATGTTCTTCCCATTGGGTCCCTCTTCTTTCTGCTTCTCCTGGATTGTGGTTGATTGCATCATTGGTCCCAATTCTTCATTTATATATAATGGAATAATTCACCAATCCTTTTGCCATGACTCTACCATGGTAGGTACATGACTATCATCTTCATGGTAGATGGCTTTTGAATTGTGGCTTGGTCACGGGCTTGTTATGGCCACCGGGATGTTTACAAGGATGATGTGAGCAGAAGCTTGAAATGTGCTTGTGCATTTGGGCTTGCTTTTTTTGCACTTCTGCTATTAGAGAAGAAAATGCTCTGTGTAGCTTCAGGGCCAAGGAAGATGAGAAAGAGATATATGAAGCAGACTTGGACCCCACTCATAGTCTGTAGCTAAGCGCAGCCAGTTCCAGTTAAGGTCAGCCATACTTAGCCAAAGCACAGAAGCAAGAATAAGCAGTAAATGCTTATTATTGTATGCCACTATGATTTGGAGTGTTTGTTACTCAGCAAAAGCTGCCTAATACACAGTTTTTATTTATTCTCCCTAATGCCAAGTCTCCATTGTGAATCATAGATCTATATTGTTAATGGTATACAGTGTGTGATTTTTCCTACAGGATAAAATTCCAAATGTTTATTCTAGGATGGAAACCCTGCCTTGCCTGACTTCAGCTTTTAATTTCCATCTCACTCTACCATGACTCTGACTCATTTACCATCCAAAAACACTTGAAGGTTTAAAGCATGCTTTGAACTTTGACTCCTTTATACCTTTGTTTTGTCTTTCCTTCTGCCTGGACTTTTATCACATAACTTGGTTTGTCAATTCCTACTTATTATTCAAATCCAGCTCACATGCCACCACTCAGAAGTGTCCCATTTATGACTGCATGGTACTTAACAGGTATTACTGTTAGAATACTCATTTTATGGCACTGTGGTAGATTGTGTCCGTGACCTGACATATGCTGATAGCTTTAGGGTTGTGACTATTTTATTCATACTTCTGTCTCTTATATCTATGCCTAACTCATTTCCTCGCATAAAGTAGATGCTCAAAACAGGTGTAATGAGTAAATTTTAAGGGGCATCATTTGGCAGTCTGCCCTCCTCGGCAATGTGATGAGCTGTGGAGAGCAGATTAATTCAGAGGTCTCATGCAAGCAGCATTCCTGTGGTTCCCAGAGTAACTCTGCCAGGAAAGGAGTTATGCTTGGCAGAATCTGTTCGAGATTCTTCCTGCTCTGTTCCAGAACAGATGAGGAGGCAGCATAATGCTATAGTTAGATCATAGGACAAGTCAGCCAGTTTGCAGCCCTGGCTCTGTCACCAACTTCTCCCCATATCTCACTGAGCCTCAGGTTCTTTATACAATGCGGCTCTTGGATACAAGAGTCTCCCTAGGCACCCCTGATTGTGATATATACAGTTTGGCTTCCTACAGAAGTATCCAGGTACCTAAGAGATATGAAAATCCATGAAGGATGGGGCAGATGGGTTAGGGAAACTACCCCTCATTGTGGGCAGGGAACTTGGTTCTCACAATTTTCCTTGTGTATATACTCTTGTTATCCATATTCCGGATAAAACTGACACCAAAACAAGTAGCTTAAAACCATAATTTTTATTTTATTTATATTTATTTTTTTACAAATAGTTTATTGTCAAGTTGGTTTCCATATAACACCCATTGCTCATCCCCACAAGTGCCTGACATGTCTCCCAAACTGCCAGGTCCCAATAAAAAAAAACCCATAATTTTTTTTCTTTCTTTTTTTTTTTTTTTACAAATAGTTTATTGTCAAATTAGTTTCCACATAACACTCAGTGCTCATCCCCAAAGTGCCCTCCTCCATGCCCATCCCCCCTCCCCCCACATCCATCAGTCCTCAGTTTTTGTCAGCATTCAAGAGTCTCTCATGGTTTGCCTCTCTCCTTTTCCCCCACCATTTCCACCCTTCTTCTCCCCCTTGTTCCTCCATCAAGTTCTTCCTAATCCTCCTATACGTGCAAACATATGATATTTGTCCTTCTCTGCCTGACTTATTTCGCTCAGCATAACACCCTCAAGGTCCATCCATGTTGCTACACATGGCCAGATTTCATTGTTTCTCATTGCCATGTAGTATTCCATGGTATAGATAAACCACATCTTCTTGATCCATTCATCTGTTGATGGACACTTAGGCTCTTTCCATGTTTTAGCTATTGTGGAGAGTGCTGCTATGAACATTGGGGTACATGTGCTCCTATGCCTCAGCATTTCTGTATCCCTTGGGTAAATTCCTAGCAGTGCTATTGCTGGGTCATAAGGGAGTTCTATTGTTAGTTTCCTGAGGAACCTCCACACTGTTTTCCAGAGGGGCTGTACCAGTTTACATTCCCACCAACAGTGCAGGAGGGTGCCCGTTTCTCCACATCCTCGCCAGCATCTAGAGTTCTCTGATTTGCTCATTTTAGCCACTCTGACTGGCGTGAGGTGGTATCTCAGTGTGGTTTTGATTTGTATTTCCCTGATGAGGAGGGATGCTGAGCATCGTTTCATGTGTCTGTTGGCCATCTGGATGTCCTCTTTGGAGAAGTGTCTGTTCATGTCTTCTGCCCATTTCTTCACTGGGTTGTTTGTTTTTCGGGCGTGGAGTTTGGTGAGTTCCTTATAGATTCTGGATATTAACCCTTTATCTGATATGTCATTTGCAACTATCTTTTCCCATTCCGTTGGTTGCCTATTAATTTTCTGGGTTGTTTCCTTGGCTGTGCAGAAGCTTTTAATCTTGATGAGGTCCCAACAGTTTATTTTTGCTCTCGATTCCCTTGCTTTTGGGGATGTGTCAAGTAAGAAGTTGCTGCGGTGGAGGTCAAGGAGGTTGTTTCCTGCTTTCTCCTCTAGGGTGTTGATAGTTTCCTGTCTCACGTTCAGGTCCTTTATCCATTTTGAGTTTATTTTTGTGTATGGTGTGAGAAAATGATCTAGTTTCATTCTTCTGCATGTTGCTGTCCAGTTCTCCCAGCACCCTCTGTTAAAGAAGCTGTCTTTTTTCCATTGGATATTCTTTCCTGCTTTGTCAAAGATTAGTTGGCCATACAATGGTGGGTCCATTTCTGGGTTCCCTATTCTGTTCCATTGATCTATGTGTCTGTTTTTGTACCAGTACCATACTTTCTTGATGATTACAGCTTTGTAATACTTTGAAGTCCAGGTTTGTGATGCCTCCAGCTTTGGTTTTCTTTTTCAACATTACTTTGGTTATTTGGGGTCTTTTCTGGTTCCATATAAATATTAGGATTGTTTGTTCTAGTTCTGTGAAGAATGCTGGTGTTATTTTGATAGGGATTTCATTGAATGTGAAGATTACTTTGGGTAGTATGGACATTTTAACAATATTTGTTCTTACTATCCATGAGCATGGAATGTTTTTCCATTTCTTTGTGTATTCTTCAATTTCTTTCATAAGCTTTCTATAGTTTTCAGTGTATAAATCTTTACCCTCTTTGGTTAAGCTTATTCCTAGGTATTTTATGGGTTTTGGTGCAATTGTAAATGAGATAGATTCCTTAATTTCTCTTCCTGCTGCTTCATTGTTGTACAGAAATCCAGCTGATTTCTGTACATTGATTATATATTCTGCAACTTTGCTGAATTCATGTATCAGTTCTAGTAGTTTTTTGGTGGAGCCTTTGTGTTTTCCATGTAGATTATCATGTCATGTGTGAAGAGTGAAAGTTTGACTGCCTGCTTGCTGATTTGGATGCCTTTTATTTTATTTCATCCCATACTTAATCAGAAAATCTCTCTGAGGTTCAGATTCAGCTGTTTTGTTTGTTTGTTTGTTTGTAGAGTTCCATGGCCTTTGAAGGTACTGTCACAGTCAAAGTTTGATGTGGGTCTTAAAGCCTTAGAAAACAAGTGTATATTGAGTGAATTGTCCCATGGGTGTTCATAGGTCAGTCTGGATGTCTGCAGTAGAAGACAGAGATATAAGCTTGGTCAGACCTTATAGACATAGATGCTTTCTTAGATTGGGGCTTTCCAGTAGCCTGGGCATAACTTGGGGAGACTCTTTTCCCACAGAAAAACAAACTTTGGACCTTTGTTAAATTTCTCACTGGTCTAGATGTCTCTTAATATCTTGTTAAAATTAATTACCAAATGGAGACCAGGCTTAAGAATTACTCGAGCAGACCCATAGGCAAAAACTAAATCTAGCTTATTTTATCAAAATAAATGAAACTTAGATTATTTTTTGTGATTGCCTTGATAATCATAAAAGAAAGAAACTTGAGTCATCTTCTTAAAACTAGTATGAGATAATCAATTTTAACCAATACTCAAGTATCTGGAAACCCCATTATCATAACTAATCATTGTAAAGAGTAACAGCTTCCCCATTTTCACTTTATAAGCCATTCCATAATGCCATGTCCCTGAGCTTCATATCAGTTTTAAATCTGAAAGCTCCCATTTCATGAACTCTCTTATATGCCCTAATTAAAACTCTTGCTGAATAGTATTTATTGATCTGGTGGGTTTAATTTAGCTATTTCTGGACTTTTGACATTGTTAACTCGTTTTTCACTTGAAAACTGGGTCCACGAGTACAGCCTGTAGCACTTTTCACATTTCCATCATCTGGTGTATCATGAACTTTAAAAGGAGATATTAACTGACACCCTTTTTGAAAAAGCCCGAGAGCATCATCTTCCTGTGCTGTTAGTTGTCATTTGCCCCATTAGGCTGAAATGTCATTGAGAGTAGGATATGAGGTTTTTTCATCTCTGTGTCCCCCTGGTGCCATATTTGTTCACAGGAGGCTCTCAATGACATTTATACCTGGGTTGGATGAACTCAAAAGCTCCAAGCTGTCCTAATGACCCTTTCCTTAAGAATCCCTTCACAAGTCTCTAAATGGCCTTGAATTCAGTGCTTTGAAGAAAATGTTTTGCACTTAAAAGGGAGAGGACTATATTTCCTTTTTTGATGGATTGGTGGCTGGGCTAGGGTGAAGAGAGGTGACTCACCACAGGGGTCAGCTGGACAGGGGAGGGAGGAGGTCTTGGCTGGCATGCTGCTTGGGGAACCACTCCAAGCCTGGACTTGTCATGCTCCTTATTTGCTTTTGGTCACTGGGGTCATTAGGTTTTGTTGCACATGGCCCTCTCAACTGTTAGAAGCATGGAAAGATGGGTTGAGAATAATCCAGGTCCAAAACCTGCCATAAATTTGTCATGATTCAGTTTCCTTTTTCAGGCAGCCACACTGAGTATATATATATATTTGTATGTGTCTGATGGAGGCCTGGAAATTAGATAACTCGAGGACAGTTGGCTGTTTAACCACATTTCCTTGGCCCCTCTGGGTATTAATGTCAGTGGAAAAAAATGAAAAAGCAATAATTGCTCCCTATAAGGGCATCACCCACCCTGCCATTTCCCTCTCCATCAAATTGGTTGGTTCATTTCTTAAGAATGACCAGGTTACAGGGTTCTTCCTGGTATGTGTGGATGTTCCCCGGTGAAAATTTGGGGCACCAGGAGTGAATCCTTCTGAACTCATAAATCCAGGCAATACTGAGGTCCTGAGCCTTCAGTAATGGAATCTGTATTGGTTTTAGTTTCCTTGCAACATTAAAGTCTGAAACCAGGGCTTGGGTGTAGGTAGTTTTCTGGGAGGTGATCTCAGGAGGCAGGAGGGAGGAACCAAGATAGATGAGACAGGGGAAAAGGAAGATCAAAATGAGAGTGTATTACTGTGAGAATCAGGACTCCATTTTGCTGAGACCTCTGAGAAGCATAGAGAGTGGCCTTCAGAAGGATGAGAAGCTGGGACACTTGTCCTAGTCCCCTCCTTCCCCCATTTGTTGTGAGTATCCCGGGGGTGTTGATGTTCCTGCCATTTTGGCTGCTTTTGTGCTGGACCTAGAAAGATCCTGCAGCGTTTTAAAAGGCTCTTGGGAAAGAAAGTGGATATACGGGTGGGATGTGCTTGAGGGTGTGCTTGTCAGTGAGAAGTGAGTCTGTGATATCAAGGAAATGTCCACTAAGCAGGCTAGAATAAGAGGCAAGTTAAAGCAGACATGGTGTAGGGCATTTTCTACTTTTAGTAGGGACAGCTTCTGGTGATATCTTGAACTATAAGGGGCAATTGGCCCTTAGGACTTACTCATTGAGAAAGAACAGGAGAAATGGGGTAGGTGGTAGGCTTGACTAATTTTGCAATGTTTAAAATAGAATTGTTGCGAGTTAGAAGACCCACAATGATTGTGATGCCTGGACATCTCAGTCAGTTAAGTGTCTGACTCTCAATTTTGGATCAGGTCATGATCTCATTGTTTGTGAGATCATCAGGCTCTGTGTTGACAGATGGATTCTCTCTCTTCCTCTATCTCTGCTTGGGATTCTATCTGCCCTGCCCTCATCCTCTCTCTCACAAATTAATAAGTAAAGTAAAAAAAAAAAAAGAAGAAGAAGAAGACCCACCACTAATGTCTATTCCTGGCTCTACTTTTATCAATTTGAGGTATTTTCTCATCTGAGAAGAAAAATATTCTATTAGAAACATGTGCTTAAAAAAAACCCCATAAAATACCTAAGAATAAACATAACCAAGGATATAAGAGATCTGTATGATGAAAACTATAGAGAGCTTATGAAGGAAATTGAAGAAGACACAAAGAAATGGAAAAACATTCCATGTGCATGGGTCAGAAGAATAAATATTGTTAAAATGTCATTACTACCCAAAGCAATTTACACATTCAATGCAATCCCAATCAAAATTGCACCAGCATTCTTCTCAAAACTAGAACAAAGTGTCCTAAAATTTGTATGGAACCACAAAAGACCCCAAATAACCAAAGTAATATTGAAGAAGAAAATCAAAATGGGAGGCATCACCATCCCAGACTTTAGCCTCTACTTCAAAGCTGTCATCATCAGGACAGTATGGTATTGGCACAAAAACAGACACATAGACCAATGGAATAGAACTGAGAACTCAGAATTGGACCCAAAAGTATACAGCCAGCTAATCTTTGTCAAAGCAGGAAAGAGTATCCAATGGAAAAAAGACAGCTTCTTTAACAGAGGGTGCTGGGAGAACTGGACAGCAACATGCAGAAGAATGGAACCAGATCATTACATACACAAAAATAAACTCAAAATGGAGATGGGACCTGAACGTGAGACAGGAGAAGAGAAAGCAGGAAACAACCTTCTTGACCTCAACCGCAGCAATTTCTTACTCGACACATCCCCAAAGGCAAGGGAATCAAGAGCAAAAATGAACTATTGGGACCTCATCAAGATCAAAAGCTTCTGCACGGCAAAGGAAACAATCCATAAAACTAATAGACAACCAACGGAATGGGAAAAGATAGTTGCAAATGACATATCCGATAAAGGGCTAGTATCCAAAATCTATGAGGAACTCACCAAACTCCACACCCAAAAACAAACAATCCAGTGAAGAAATGGGCAGAAGACATGAACAGACACTTCTCCAAGGAGGACATCCAAATGGCCAACAGACACATGAAACGATGCTCAACGTTCTTCATCAGCAGGGAAATACAAATCAAAACCACACTGAGATACCACCTATGCCGGTTAGAGTGGCTAAAATGAACAAATCAGAGGACTCTAGATGCTGGTGAGGATGTGGAGAAATGGGCACCCTTCTACACTGCTGGTGGGAATGTAAACTGGTGCAGCCCCTCTGGAAAACGGTGTGGTGGTTCCTCAAAAAATTAACAATAGAACTCCCCTATGACCCAGCAATAGCACTGCTAGGAATTTACCCAAGGGATCCAGGAGTGCTGATGCATAGGGGCACATGGACCCCAATGTTGATAGCAGCACCCTCAACAATAGTCAAAACATGGAAAGAGCCTAAGTATCCATCAACTGACGAATGGATCAAGAAGATGTGGTATATTTATACAATGGAACACTACATAGCAATGGGAAAGAATGAAATGTGGCCTTTTGTAGCAACATGGATGGAATTTGAGGGTGTTATGCTGAGCGAAATAAGTCAGGCAGAGAAGGACAGATACCATATGTTTGCACCTATAGGAGGATTAGGAGAAACTTAACGGAGGACCCTGGGAGAGAAGAAGGGGGTGAATGGGGAGAGAAGGAGGGAGACAAACCATGAGAGACTCTTGAATGCTGAGAACAAACTGAGGACTGATGGGCATGGGGGGTAGGGGTAGGGGGTGATGGGCATGGAGGAGGGCACTTGTGGGGATGAGCACTGGGTGTTATACGGAAACCAACTTGACAATAAACTATTTGTAAAACAAACAAACAAACAAACAAACAAAAAACCATTTTTTTAAAAAAAGAATGTTTTATAACAAATGCAAAAAATAAAAAGAAACATGTGCTTCATATTTACCTTCAGTCTTACCATTTTCTACTTCATTCCTTTAAGGAGATCCAAGTATTTGAAATATTTGAAGATATAATGGCCAACAATTGTCTGAAATTAATGAAAGACCATAAGCAAGAGGCTCTCTGTACACAGATTGGGATAGATATAAAACATACATATATGCATATATGTTCATGTGGGAACACATGTGCACACCATAGTGAAACTGCAGAAATCCAAAGATAAAAACTTGAAGGCAGCCAGAGAAAAAAGAAATATCATATTAAAAAAGAATAAAAATAAAGGCATTTCTTCTGTTCCATTCTCTCTTTTTTTCTCCTCTTGGGACTTCAATTACATGTATGTTAGAATGCTTGATATAATCCCACAGCCTCTGCAAACTTTTTCTATTTTTCACTCTTTTTTTCTTCTGGGCCTTGAGTATGTATAATTTTTATTGACCTATCTTTAAATTCATTGACTTCTTGCTTAGCTGTGTGCAGTCTGCTGAGAAGGCCAGCAGAAGAATTAATCTCTGAAATTGCATTTCTATATTTCCAGCATTTCTATTTGATTCTGACTCACTGCTGAAATTCCCTATTAGTTCATGTTCCCATTAAATTCATCAGATTCGTGTTCAATGTTTCCATTAGATTTCTTTTTTTTTTTAATGTTTTATTTATTTCTAGGAGAGAGAGAGAGACAGCGTGAGCAGGGGAGGGTTAGAGAGAGAGGGAGTCACAGACTCTGAAACAGGCTCCAGGCTCTGAGCTGGCAGTCAGCACAGAGCCCGACGCGGGGCTCGAACCCACGAACCGCGAGATCATGACCTAAGCGAAAGTCGGACGCTTAACCGACTAAGCCACCCAGGCGCCCCTTCATTAGATTTCTTAACATAGTAATCTGTTATTTTATTTTATTTTTTTGATTTTACTATTTATTTTATTTTATTTTTTTCTTAAATAGTTTACTGTCAAGTTGGTTTACATATAACACCCAGTGCTCATCCCAACAAGTGCCCTCCCCTATGGCCATCACCCCCTTTCCCCTCTCTCCCACTCCCATCAGCCCTCAGTTTGTTCTCAGCATTCAAGAGTCTCTCATGGTTTGCCTCCCTCCCTCTCCCCAACTATTTTCCCCTTTCTTCTCCCGCATGGTCCTCCGTTAACTTCCTCCTAATCCACCTATATGTGCAAACATACGGCATCTGTCCTTCTCTGCCTGACTTATTTCACTCAGCATAACACTCTCTAGTTCCATCCATGTTGCTACACATGGCCAGATTTCATTCTTTCTCATTGCCATGTAGTATTCCATTGTATAAATATACCACATCCTTTTGATTCATTCATCAGTTGATGGACACTTAAGCTCTTCCTATGTTTTGGCTATTGTTGAGAGTGCTGCTATGAACATTGGGGTCCATGTGCCCCTATGCATCAGCACTCCTGTATCCCCACGTACTCCACCAGAAGCCTACTAGAACTGATCCATGAATTCAGCAAAGTTGCAGGGTACAAAATCAACGTACAGAAATTGGTTGCATTTTTATACATCAATAATGAAGCAACAGAAAGAGAAATCAAGAAACTGATCCCATTCACAATTGCACAGAAAACCATAAAATACCTAGGAGTAAACCTAACCAAAGATACAGGAAATCTGTATGATGAAAACTGTAGAAAACTAATGAAGAAAATTGAAGATACAAAGAAATGGAAAAACATTCCTTGCTCATGGCATAGAATACCCATAGAACACCCAGTGCTCGTCCCAGCAAGTCCCTTTCTTAATGCCTTCCACCCATTTAGCCCTTCCCACCACCCACTGAACCCACTTCCCTGGAACAGAACCCAGAAATGGACCCACAAATATATGGCCAATTAATCTTTGACAAAGCAGGAAAGAATATCCAATGGAACCCTCCCCCCCAAGTTTGTTATCTGCATTTAAGAGTCTCTTATGGTTATTTAAAAAGTTTATTTATGTATTTTGAGAGGGAGGGGACGGGGCAGAGAGAGAGGGAGAGAGAGAACCCAAGCAGTCTCTGCACTGTCAGTGCGGAGCCCAACATGGGACTCGATCTCATGAACTGTGAGATAATGATCTGAGATAAAATCAAAGAGTCGGGCACTGAGCCACCCAGACCCACCGAATATTATATTTTTGAGACTTACTCATAATGACATGTATCTAGGTCTAGGTAATTTTTCTTACTGCTGTGCAGATTTCCGTCATACCAATATACCACAACTTAGTTTATAATTTTCCCTTTTTTTTGGTTATTGTTATGAATAATGCAGCCTTGGTCTTCCTTTTACATGCAGAGGGTATCTCCAGGTTACATCTGTAAATGGAGTTCCTTGGTTATGGGACTAATTGCTTTTCCAGCTACACAGTGCATCCCAAATTCCACCCAAAGTTCTTGATGTTCACATTTTCCCCTTCCATTACCTTGACTCTATTGAGAGTCACTGTTCTAGAACAGATGTTGGCAAATGTTTTGTTAAAGGGCTAGAGAGTAGGTATTATGGGAGATGCTGGCCATTAGGTAAAATTGAGAATATATTGTGGGAATTTATATAACCATTTAAATGTAGCCAATAGAAATAAAATAAAATAAAATGTAGCCAGTAGAAAAAGTAAAAACCATTCTTAGCTCATAAACTATGAAAAAGCACTGACTGATAGGGTTTGGTTAATGTACTGTAGTTTGCTGATCCCTATAGAGTCTTCCAGTTCTAGACAATTTTGTTGTTCTAGTATGAATTTACTAATTAATAGATAAATTAATACACGGTTGATCACACACACACACACACACACACACACACACACACACAGTAAGAAGTTAGGTTGTTGGACACATGAAGACTTCTGATTTAGGAAAACCCTGGGGGAAATGGTATCCCATTTCCTACAAATTTGCTGTTGCCCTAGGTTTTAAGAAGCAAAAGTATTGAGAGTGGCTTCATTTTCTACCTCCAAGGTGCCTCGTGCTTCTGTGTCCCCTCAGCTGGTGGTGAGCCCCTTTCTCTGGTGAGTGGCCACACAGCAGTGATGCTTCTGTTTTCATGGCTGTTTGTAGTTGGAGGAACACAAGGGTGTAATCTTCCACACACCCTATAACTCTCTTACAAGGAACGTGACATGTGCCTTGAGCAGGATCTCTCCAGTGATCTCAAGGACAAATTGCGTGAGGTGTTTGGAGGAGCAGGAGAAGGCAGAACCATACAAATAAATAGGCAGGACTCTGGAAAAAACAGACATTAGGATTCAAGAGTCTCTCATGGTTTGCCTCTCTCTCTTGAATGCTGACAAATACTGAGGACTGATGGATGTGGGGGGGAGGGAGGGATGGGCATGGAGGAGGGCACTTTGGGGATGAGCACTGAGTGTTATGTGGAAACTAATTTGACAATAAACTATTTGTAAAAAAAATAAAATAAAATAAAATAAAATAAAATGAAAAACTTTAAAAAAAAAACAGACATTAGGGAGGATCAAAGGGTTCGACTTCATCTTTCTAAATATGGGGTGGGAATGGGATATAGGTGAGGCTGATATGGGGGAAATACCTACCCCATGTTGTTCCCCAAGACAATACAAGAATGCAGAATTAATGGAATAGATGACAATAACAAGAGACTCAGATTAAATCAGTTTTTCATAAAACCCAAATGCTAGGTAGAATTTGGCATGGCCATTTCTTGTCCTTCCAGTAGGGCTGCATTCAGATTCACTGTGACTATTGACATCCAGTCTACTCTTTACCATTTTTGGGTAAGGCATCCTTACAGTCTCTTTCTTCAGTGACCCTGAAGGCACTGTCTGGGAGGTGGCTGCCTTAGGGGACTATGTAATGTTCCTTACTGGTACAAGGACAACCATTTTGTGTCTTGGGCAAGGAGATAACAGGGAAGGGCAAAGTGTGTGTGCGTGTGCGTGTGCGTGTGCGTGTGTGTTGGTAGTGGGGGGGGCAGAGAAACTGTCCCTTTTCAAAATGACAAACTCACATAGCAAACAGTCTTTCAGATCCCTGTGTCCTCTCAAATTCTGTCAATCCATTAAATGTGGACTGACCCAGTGCTATAATCTTCCTCTCCCACCATCCCCCACCTCTTATTGTTCACCTCTCCAGATGACCACAGCCCACCTTCAATTTCCCTCCAGCAGACACACTCCCCACTTCTATCTCAGCCACACTGGTCTGACAATACCCAAGACAATAAAGAGGAACAGTTCCCTGAAGTTCAAGACCCAGTTTCACAAACGGGTGCCCCGATTCCTCCAACTGAATGTCTTCTAGGCTCCAGACCTGAGTGATGGAGCTTATGCGATGACTTGGGCAGGCAGCCCATGAAGAGATGAGTGGAATCAGTAGAGCTGGTTGATGAGGTAAGGCTCTTTGCCTTGCTTTCCAGAACTTTCTACCTGTGCCTGAGGCTGGTAGCTGTCAGAACTGGTAGTCAGTGCAGGTTTTCGGCCACTGGTTTTATGATCTATTAATTCAAACATACAGCCTTTTTTCTAAAGCAAACAGCTCACCAGTAAAGCCCCACAACCTCCTGGAGCTCAGGTTTGCTGCAGCCCACATGGAGGGCTTCGTCAGTCTTCATCTTGCGGTATCTTCTAAGTGATTCTGTGGATAAAGGTGTCCACCTTCTGCAGAGATGGAATGAGGCATAGGGAAGTTCTCAGAGGTAGGATTCCATAAGAAAACAAAGCTCACTAGTGAACCAACCACCCGCGGGTTGAAATATTTAAATCCACGTTTCAGCTGAGAGGAGAATATGCCAGGACATATTGTCAGACTCTGGTGTTTATTCCCCACTCTATAACATGGGGTCCATAGGAAAGCCTTTTGTCCACTCTGCTCTGTACATGTTGCTCCCTGAGCCAGATACATTCATCTCCATCTTACCCTTCCCCTGGTGAATTCTCAGTTATGGCTTGGACATCATTCTTCATGTCTTCCTGTGCTGTCGTGGCACTGGACTCTCCCGTCATAGAACTTGTCACATAAGTTGTAATTGCTCATGCATTCACCAAGTCCTCCACTAGATCAGAAATAACATCTTTATTACTGTCCTTACAGCCCAGCACTGTGCTTGGGATGATGCTGAATGGAGCTGAAGTGACCTCTGGAATGGCTGAAGGCACACACACTCAAAAAGAAGACTCCCAGAGCATCAGGGTTAGAAAAGCAAGATTAATCATCACACCAGGTGATGCAACGTGGCTTAGTGAGGAGAGGTAGGAAGTCAGGAGCTGAGGATGTGATGAGTTCCTGGTGGCTGAAGTTCTGGATGCTGACTGTGAACCATTCCAGGGTGTCTTTGCTCATTTTCTGCTTTCTGGCTGAGGATGAGGGGGTCAAGCAGGGACTTTGAGGTGATGGAATGGGCTAGAGGCTCAGTACTGGACATGTAGGACACTAAGCTGGCTCTGGAAGCTCATGCAAGTGCTGCCTGGCCTCCAGAACAAGCTCCAACATGGAAACTCCAACAACTCAGTCATGCGAGGCAGAGTAGAAGCTTCTGAATACTAGACTTGTTCAACTCTTGGCGGGGCTTATCCAGAGCTGGGGGTGTGCAATGCAGGAACCAGACTTTACAGTGGGAGAAGATATGGATCAGTGGGCTTCAGGGTCTGGGTGGAGCTGGAGAGAAAAAATAGCAAGGGTTTTATTAGGCTAGGTCCCCCCAGAAGCAGACCTGGAGACAAGGATTCCAGGGCAAGTATTTTATGTGGGAAGTATAGAGAAACAGTGGTGAGAGCGTAGGGGGTGAGGAAGGGAAGGGAAATAAGCCAATCAGCTATGTTGTGAAATGAGTGGCACCTGGAGCTCCACCTTGCTGGGAGCTCTGGGAGCCAGTGTAGACCATGCCCCAGAACCATCTTGCCTCCAGAGCTTGGCATTCCTATCAGTCATTGGTTGATGACCAGTCTTCCAGAACCTTGATTTCTTCTCCTTCATGGGTAGAGTAAAGTGACATTAGCACCAGAGAAAGCCTCCAGACAAAGAGGTACAGTGCTGGCAGTGAGATTTTGGGCTCATGGATGTTGAATTGATAAGCCCTGAGCACTAGGATGTGTCGTTACACCTGCTACGAGGCTTCAGTGTGAAGACTTGTCCCTGGAGCATCAGACAACAGGGCCAGTTTTGAGCAACTGTGAGAAGTGTGTCTACAAGTATACTTGAGTTGGCTGCTGACACTCCCCTGGGCCCTGTTGAATTGGGTGTGGTGGAATCTGCTAGCGTTCCCACTGGACTGAGTCTCTGGAGCAGAGACATTCTGTCTTGATCTTTCTGCATTCCTTTGTCTACCAGTCCTGCTGTGTAGAAGACTCTGAAGAGCTTTTGGTTGAACAGAACTAAAACCCAGCTTGGGAGGGTCAGGCAGGGGAGAAGACTGAGTGATTGCCCAAGGACCCTGAGGGCACCATTAGTGATGGGTATTGCCAAGTGGATGCCTGTGTCACTTGAGCCCCCATGATCAGCAAGTAGCTTACATCCACGGAGGGCTTTCTATCTGCCAGGCACTGTACTCCAGCCCTTACATACTTTCTTCCATTTAGTCACCAGTGCCTTTGGAGGTAGGTACTAGAAGCATCTGCATTGGACAGATGAGGAAAACTTGAAAGCCTGAGGATGCAGTTTGTCTCAAACCTCTCTTCTTTGACATGAGGTCCATATGGGACACTGACCTTCATCTTATCTCTTCCTGTAAATTGGCAGCTCATCCCAAACTCAGGACTGATCATGCTGGGTGAGCTCATAGAAGGATCCATGTACTTTGGAGAGCAAAGTTTCCTAGGCCCAAGACCTCATAGAGTCTAATCTTCATTTTACAGCAAGGGGAAATGCTTGCTCCAAGGTTCCCCCAACTAAGTCTAGAGTCCCCCTGCTTCTGTCCAGGATTCTAAGACCAAAGCTGCATCCATTTCTCCACACTGCTTCTTAGAAAGGCATTTTCTAAAACAATTTTGCTTATGTGACCCATTTTCTAGGTTGTATTTTCCTAGATGAATGTCTTGTATGTGTGGGTAAGTGGATGCCTTATAGAATTCTCATGAAATGTTTAGTCTAGGAGAGAAGGCTAATTTTTGGCAAGAATCCTGTGGCTATTAGAAAGAACTTCTTGGTTGGATCAAGGGCTGGGCCTTGGGAAAGAAGGCTGAGGGTGACTGAGGCAGCCCTGCCCTCCAGTGTCTGTAGCTGCCTACTACCCTGAAGTGGGATGATGAATGCCTGCCCTGCCTAATTCTCTGGGTTCACAAGTCAACTTACTCCAATATTTAGGGCATTGTCCAGGAAAATGATTTTGACTTCTGTTGGAAAGACGTCTTTCTTCCCCAAAGCTTTGGATGCATGCCATTTTCCAATTTTAAAAATTGAGAGTAATATTTTTGCTGGCTGGGTCTTTGGAGGTAAGAAACAGGATCATGGTCACCCTCTGGCTGCCTGTTCTTCCCTCTTCCACTTCTCTGCTGTTGGCCTGGGAGAGCCCAGGTCCTCACTTAGCTCCTAGCCTTCTCCTTCACGGCCCCTGGGATGTTGTATCTCTGTCCTGTAGTATTCATCTTCCCTTAGTCTCAGTTTCCAAGAAACAGAAAACCCGAGTGTCCCATTTCTGTACCTTGTAGTTGTCCACACTGACATGGAATTATTCTGAATTTATTCATCCTGACTATTCTCCAATGTCATCTATCTCTGGTATTAACCTGAAAAGGCCACATCTTTCTGTCATTCTCTGGACCAGACCAACGTTTCCAGACCAGGCCTCATTTTCTCTGGGAACTGAGAACAAGCAGGTGTCAGTACAGGGACCTCACTGGAGACCTCCCACACCACACCCAACTCCCTCACCAAGGCCACAGCGGTGCCCACACAATGACATATGCATGAAGAGGTAGCAGGGGACAACGGTGATGAAAGTAAATATATCATGGATTTCCAGACCTGACCCTGTCACCAGATATACCTACAAAGCTTTAAAAAATACAGAATCTTGGGCCTACCTCAGTTAGTTTTTGCTGTGTAACAAACTGCTTCAAAACTTACAGGCTTTTTAAAACATCAACCACTTATTTAGCTCATGGTTGTGTGTGTGTGTATGTGTGTGTGTGTGTGTGTGTGTGTGCGCACGTGTGTGTGTGTGGTTCTTCTGGTCTCTGCTTGCTCATCTGATCTTGGTGGGGTTCCCTTAGGCACCATTGTCCACTGGGGGGTTGGCTGAGGCCTGGCTTATCTAGGAAGGACTCCCTTAGATCTGCTAGGGCATCCAAGGCAGCTGGACCACAAATCTCGCAGCTCTAGGAGGTCAGCTCAGGTTCGTTCACATGGAGCCACAGAATCCATGAATGGCCAGAAGGTGAGCCCTGAAGCACAGTCTCCTTTTTTCCCTTTTTTAAAATATTTATTTACTTTTGAGAGAGATACAGAGTGCAAAGCCGGGAGGGGCAGAGAGAGAAGGAGACAGAGAATCTGAAGCAGGCCTCTGTACTGATAGCTCAGAGCCTGATGCGGGTCTTGAACTGCGAGATCATGACCTGAGCTGAAGTCAGATGCTTCACTGACAGAGCCACCCAGGCACTCCTACTTTATTATTACTATTAAAAATGTTTGTTTATTTTTTGAGAGTCAGAGACAGAGCACAAGCAGGAGAGGGGTAGAGAGAGAAGGAGACGCAGAATCTGAAGCAGGCTCCAGGCTCCAAGCTGTCAGCACAGAGCCTGATGTGGGGCTCGAACCCACGAACTGTGAGATCATGACCTGAGCTGAAGTTGAATGCTTAACTGACTGAGCCACCCAGGCTCCCCGCTCACCTTCATTTTTAATTTTGATTCTTCCTCTTTGCTGCTCTGGGTCCGGCCTCAGCGACTGGTGCCAGCCGGGCCTTAAGTGTGTCTCTCCCTGTTCTGTGTGCTTGCTTTGTGGACTGAAGCATGTCGAAGGGAAAGATTCCTCCCACATATGCCCTTCTTCCCCCAAAGCATTCACACTGTACAAATTTTCTCTTGAGGATTCTCAGAGATGGATGAGATCTCCCCATTCTGTCCGAGCCAGACCTCATCTGGAGGGGGAACTGGGAGGGCAGGAGAGTCTGCAAGACCTGGCAGTGAGCAGGTGTTTGGAGGCCTTTGCTTCAGGTGCCCAGCATTTATTATTGTTGTTGTCATTATGGTGAGAACATTTAAGTTCAGCTCCCAACAAATGACAACTGTAGTCACCATGTTATACGGTAGAGCCCTATCTCTCAGCCGAGCTTGTACTAACCTCTTCCTACCCTTTCATCCCTCTAGCAGGGGCAACCACTTTTCTACTCTGTTTTATGAGTCTGACTTTTTTTAGGTTCCACAATAAGTGATGCCATGCAGTAATTGTGTTCCTCTGTGTGGCTTATTTAACTTAGCATAATTCCCTCAATGTCTATCCCTGTTGTTGCAAAGGCAGGACTCCTTCTTTTTGGGTAGAATAGTATTTTGTTGTGTACAGGTACCCTATCTTTATCCATTCATCCCCTGATAGACACTTAGGTGGTTTTTATGTCTTGGCCACTGTGCATAATGCTGCACCACCCAGTCTTTAGAAGGCAGACCATAGGACTATAAGGACCATATCTATGAGAGAACTGGTGTGGGGAGGTGTGTGTGTGTGTGTGTGTGTGTGTGTGTGTGTGGCCAGCATGGGGCATGTTGCTCAGGGCATCATGGGGTCCCTTACTTACCTGGGCAGCATTTGGATTTGCCCCTCCAGATCTTACAGGCAAGGACACAGAGCTTCAGAGATGTTACGAATCTTCCCAGAATCCTAGAGCTGATTTGAGACCCCACCTTCTCATTTCCCACCCTGTTGAATGCCCATAATGCCACCCCACTCCCTCTTATTCTAAAGGGGTGAGCAAACCAGATTTTTCCTTACCAAATCAAATTCCAGCTTGACTGCCCCTGAAGTAAACAATGTGCATGGGCCCCAAAAATGGGCTTTTAGAAAAAGAGGAAAGGATGTAAGCATTTTATAAAGATAAACAGAAACTCCCAGGAGGCTGAGTTCAAATTGTTCAAAGAAGAAACAATTGGAATTCCACCCCCCCCCCCCCATCACAAATGGGTTTATGATGAGTCTGTTTAAAATAAAGGGAAGGGGCACCTGGGTGGCTCAGTCGGTTGAGTTTGGCTCAGGTCACAATCTCACAGTTCATGGGTTCAAGCCCTGCATCAGGCTCTGTGCTGACAGCTCAGAGCCTGGAGCTGCTTCAGATTTTGTGTCACTCTCTCTCTCCGCCCCTCCCCAGCTTTCTCTCTCTCTCTCAAAAATAAATAAACATTAAAAATTAAAATAAAATACAGGGGAGCAGAAGAACGTGGTAAGACACAGTCTTCTCAGAGAGGGAATGAAATGTGGTGGTGTCGGAGCTCCTCTGGGGTGTTTGGGGTGAATCCACCTGCAGCACATATCTGGCTCTCTGTTAGATTACATGAAATTGTCCAACTGCCTGGGTCTGTATCTCTCTGGAAGCAGGAGGAGCAGTCCAGGCTGTCTTAGATCATGGTTTACAGGCTGGAGATATGGCACTTTCTCAAGGGCCAAATGTTCACGGCAGACACACCGTGTTCCCACTCGGAAATGCAGAACTTCTTGGATGAGAACATCTCACATAAAACATGAAAATGCAGCAGTTCCAAGAATTAGAGGAGTTGCAGATCCAGGTCCTTTTTTGATATGCCTTAAAATTGTCTGGATGGCTCACTGGGAAAAGCGTGTTGCTTTATGATGCCAGGAGATGGGCCTGTGGGGGCCTCCTCCTAGTCCATCCAGGTGGGGTGAGTGGTGTCACTAACTGGGGCTGGACCCATATGTTGCCTGTTCAGGGGAGATGCTCTGTGCTTCATCTGTGGGATAATGGGATTATCCCTTGCCTGCTTCTGTCTCTTTCCTGGGGACATGGAGGGAGGGGAGACTGGTCCATCCCTGCCAGAGCATCCCAGAATGTAACCCAATCAGCCCATATTGCACAAGGAGAGTGTTTGCTCCACCCACCTTCCCAAGTGTCTGTGGCTTTTAAAGCCGGTGCCCGGGGCCAGCAAGATGCTGATTCTGCTAGTTGATGGGGGATAAAGTGGCCTTTTATAGGTGCCTGACAGAGGTGTCAGCCATGTGGAGGCAGCCTTTGGAGGTGAGGCTGGGGACAAGGGACTAATAGGTGTAAGCCACTGAGAAACAGTGGTATGGGTGAAAGCTCAGCCCTACTACCCAAGAATTTGGGAGCTGAGCAGAAGTTGGAAATGCCTCTCTACTAAAAGAAGTCTACTTTTCATTGTCTAAACACCAAGAAAACACTACAGGGCTGCCAGTAGGATTCACTGTGAACTTCGAAGACAACTGTTTGAGCCCAGTGATGATTACCAAAGGAGGTGGAGGCACCTGCCAGCTTCGTGGGGTTATTTCCATTTTTACCCTCAAATTTGTACGTGCAGCCAGACCATAGCCCTGAATTCCAGGTCTGTCTATCCAACTGCCTCCTTGACATCTCACATTTGACACATACAAGACAAGTTCCTAACCCTTACTGTCCACACCAGACCCTCCCTGTCTTTCCTTTCTCAGTCAATGGCAAATTCACCCTTCTAGGAGCCTGGGAAGAACATCTTTCAGTCACTCTTGACCTTTCTCTTTTGTTCACACTGTACACACAACCCATCAGCAAATGCTGGTGGCTGGACCTTTGAAACATAACAGAATCTGCCCCTGTTTAGGGCCCCTACAACCACCACCCTGATCTGAGCCATTGTTGCCTCTTGTCTGTAATACTGTGGCAGTCTCCTACCTGCTCAGCTATATATTACCATCTTTCGTCAGCAAGCAAGTGATTATCTTAAAAACATTGGTCAGGTTGGGCCATTCTGCTCCAACCATTTATGGCTTTTCCTTTTTCTTCTTCTTCTTTTTAAAGTTTATTTATCTACAGAGAGAGAGAGAGAGAGAGAGAGAGAGAGAGAGAGACTGCATACACAAGTGAGGGAGGGGCAGAGAGAAAGAGAATTCTAAGCAGGCTCCATGCTGTCTACACAGAACCTGATGTGGGGCTCAATCCCATGAACTGTGAGATTATGACCAGAGCCAAAACCAAGAGTTGGACACAACCAACTGAGCCATTCAGGTGCCCCCCATGGCTTTTCCTTCTAATTAGAGGAAAATCCAAACTCCTGACTCTGGTTCTGCATGCTCTCACCTACCACCCCCTGTCTGAGCTCCTATCCAACCTGTTTCCCAAGTCCCTGCCTCAGGACCTTTGTGCTTGCTACATACTTCCCACTAAGCCAATTGCCTCAGAGCAGTTGGATCGTGGTTCCTACCAGCTCTACTATAGTCAATGTCCTGGGGACTTGCCCAGTCTCACAGTGGCTCAGGCATAAACTACAGTGTCTGTCCATATCCCACCCCCTGTTGTGTGTACAGTGTGAACAGAAAAATCCTGCATTTCTCATGTGGGCTGGTGGCTTCCTAAAGGGGGATACCTCCCACCCCAGGTACTGTGCTCAAGGCTTCTGTGGGAAAGGCCAAGTGGGCCATGGAAAGTACTCCAGCTTCCTCATCCTTGTGTGGGACATGTTAGGCATGGTCTCCCAGAGGGCCCTAGTGGGAGAGCCCTGGTTACCCACAGTAGTATCTGACTTGATAACACAGTGTGGGGTACCTGGTTGACTCAATCAGTTAGGTATCTGACTTTGGTTCAGGTCATGATCTTGTGGTTTGTGAGTTTGAGCCCTGAGTTGGGCTCTGTGCTGACAGCTCAGGGCCTGGAGCCTGCTTCTGATTCTGTGTCTCCCTCTGTGCCCCTCCCCTGCTCCAGCTCTCTCTCTCTCTCTCTCTCTCTCACTCTCTCTCAAAGATAAATAAACATTAGGAAAAAAAGATAACACATGTGTTATTTGCTGCCTTCCCTTCCTTGTCTTACTTGCCTACTGTCCCCTGTGTTTTCTGGGATAATCTTCCAAATAAATCACAGGCTTTCAAGCTTCTGGGTATTCTACATTAAGGAAATGACTTCAAGTCTCTGCTGGTATAAGAATCACCCAGAAAGACAGTCCAGACAGAAGACCCTGTCCACATGTCGTGACCCAAAACTCAGTGTGCAAAGTCCCACTTTCCCAGAGACTGCTGCTCATGGCTTACATGTGGGCAAATGGCTGTAGGTCTTGAAAGTGTCAAAACAGACACTTCATGGGGCACCTGGGTGGCTCAGTCGGTTAAGTGTCCGACTTCAGCTCAGGTCATGATCTCATGGTTTGTGGGTTTGAGCCCTGCATCAGGCTCTGTACTGACAGCTCAGAGCCTGGAGAGTGTTTCTGATTCTATGTCTCCTCTCTCTGCTCCTTCCCTGCTCACTCTCTCCTCTCTCTCTCACACAAAAATAAATAAAAATTTAAAATTTTTAAGAAAAAAACCAGACACATTGTGGAGGCCAGGAAAGAAGTCTTATTGTCATGTCATGTGCACTTTCTTTCTACTCTCCCCTCACATGCCACTGGATCATCCTCACTGGAGTTAAAGATTTACTTTTTATCATCCAACAAGAAGAACCTTGGTTCCCAGTGTCCTTGGAATTTCAGAACTCCGGTTTCTCAGACTGTGCTATCTGTGAAACCACCTTCATCCTAGTGGCTTAAAACAATGAGAATATTTCTTTTGCTTCCAGATCTGCAGTTTGGGGAGGGCTTGACAGGGCTAGCACATCTCTGCTCCCATGACATTAACCAGAGTGCCTCAAAGGCCAGTGTCTGGGATCTCCACCACATTCTGCGACAAGGGGATGGAGCAGAAGAACAGGGGAAAATTTGTTGCTTTACATCTGTAAAATACCTTCTGGGTACATCCCAAAAGAATGGGAGGAGATGGGGGAGGACCTGTGTCCTGTGTTACCAGGTACAGGCTTGGAGCTGGGAGGAGCCAGGTAGCAATGTGAGTGTGCCCTACTCATGTTCACAGTCAGGTTGTCTGGGGAGGGGAATAGCATGCTAAAGAGGCAGTTATATCATGGCTATGTGCAGTGAATTATGGTGATAGTCCTGTGTGTGCGTGTGCACGTGTGTGTATGTGGTCGTGTGTGTGTTTATGCATGTGCACAGTTAAAAAGTGAAAGTCAAAAGTTGAGTAAGGTCAACATGTTTACTGTACCTTGGCCATTCAGCTGTACACTTTGGTACAGAAGACCACTCTTCCTTGCCATGGCTGTTTCACTAAGAAGCCTGTCATTTCTGGGACTGGTGGGCAAAGCTCAGTAAAACAAAGTCAGATGGGAATTTTTAGCTGAAAAAAGCTGTAGGGCTTCTGTGTTTCACAGAGGAGGATGTGACACTCCAGGAGACATCCTGGGGATGTAGATCCTGGACTTATGGGGAAGGTGCTCACATTTCAGGGCATGAGTTTTTTATTTTAAAAAAATTTTTTTAAATAAAAAAATTTTTTAAAAAAATTTTTAATGTTTTATTTATTTCTGAGAGAAAGAGAGATACAGAGAGAGAGAGAGAGAGAGATAGGATGAGTAGGAGAGGGTCAGAGAGAGAGGGAGATACAGAATTTGAAGCAGGCTCCAGACTCTGAGCTAGCTGTCAGCACAGATCCGGACGGGGGGCTCGAACCCACGAACCGTGTGATCACGCCCTGAGCCGAAGTCGGATGCTTAACCGACTAAGCCACCTAGGCCCCCCAGGGCAGAATTTTTTTAACAACAGCCATAGAGAAATTTATAATTTCTTCAGGAGCAGTTATCAGACTTCTAAATGCTGCAGTGTCCAATGTATTTTATCATTTAAAAAAAGCCTCCCCCCCTCCCTTATTGGAAAAATACACGTTTAGTTTTGAAAATCTAAGGAAAATTTGAATAGACAAAATAAAATCACACCAAATCTTAACACTCAGCTATGTTCAATATTAATATAGCACTGTAGTATAGTATAATAAATACTATAATAGTGTAGTATAATAAATAACATAAAATAATACCATATCATATAATAAAAGACATTAAAATAGTAAATTACAAGTGCATTTCTCCCTTCTTTTTCTGAGAAGGGAAGCCTTGTATTATGTTGGGTAGGGAGGTTGGGGAGAAAGAATTTTGGACAAGCTGAAAGAGGCCAAGCTGATCTATATATTAAAGGGCATGGAGATACCCTAAGGGGGAAAAGATAAGAGAAGCAGAGGGATTTGGAAGGAAAGAGAGAGAGAAAGTGAGAGGAGAAGGAGAGAGTGGTAGAGGGGGAAGTGGGGGAAGAGAGAGGAGAAAGAGGGAGAGGGCAGGGGAGAGAAGGGGGAGGCTCAAAGACTGGGAGCTTGGGGTTTGGGCAATGAACATGATCAAAAAGAGGAGGAGAGATGTGCAAGTAGCTGTAGTGTTGATTAAAATTTTGAGAAAAGAATGGTAAAAGAAATTTTTTAAAGACATTTTTGTCACTGTACACCACTGGAAAACTTTAGTAAAGAAATGCATTCTCCTTCAATTTTGGCTTGATAATGAGAGCAGTTTTAAAGCCTGAAGTTGAGCCAGTTTTTTGGGGGGTATGTATATCCATGTATATAATCCCATATTATTAAAAAACCAAAGTAAGTTCTTATTATTCTACATATTATTGTATAACCTGCTCTTCTCACTTAACAGTGTGTATAGAAAACATAATCCTTAATGACCACATAATACTCCATTGTGGGAATGCACCATAATTTATTCAACTCATCGCTCATTGGCCACTTGGATTATTTCCAAAAATTTTTTTTTTACTATTCTAAGCAATATAATAATGAATAATTTTATAAGTTAATCTTCATGCACTTATTTGATGATTTACATATATAACAATTTCTGTAGGATGCATTTCTTAGAGATTTGCTGCGCCAATGGGAATATAAAATATTATAGTTTTTAATACCCATTACTGGACTGCCTTACAGAAAGGTTAACTAATTCTTCTCTTATTGGGAGGATAACTCCCTATCTACTGATCGTAAACTATCTTCCCTTTGTTCTGCAACTTATCCTGAGGGTAATTCAACTAGAATATACTCAAGGAAGGCAGCTGTGCTTTGTGACTCTACATAGTATAGAGCTTAACACATAATAGGAACTCTAATTATGTTCAAATAAATAAATGATTGGTTAGATGGATGAATGACTTCAGACTCCTCAAGGTCAGGGTTTCTACTTGTCTAAAGCCCTCTAATGTCTGATACACTGCCAAGCACAGGGTGGGTGCCTGGTGCTAAATACCCTAAAGAAGTTCATCTCAGTCCAACAAATTGCCATCTGGGAGTTAGTAATTCATTCCAATCTAAGATATCAGATTGTTCATTTGAAGATCCCTGATTCCAGAAGTCTATGGGCCCTAGAATAGATTGTAATCCCTGGAGGACTGGGTTCCAATCTTCGCACACTGTCCATCCTAATGACCTCTGTTGATAAACTTCTCTTGGCGTAGACCCAACATGAATAAACCCTTATCTTTTTCCAATAACAGATCAACTTTCCTTTTGAATATTCCTTTAAAATGCTGTTATGGGGGCGCTTAGGTGGCTCAGTTGATTAAGCATCCTGACTTTGGCTCGGGTCATGATCTCACAGCTTGTGAGTTTGAGCCCTGCATCGGGCTCTGTGCTGACAGCTCAGAGCCTGGAGCCTGCTTCAGATTCTGTCTCCCTCTCTCTCTCTCTGCCCCTCCCCTGCTTGTGCTCTGTCTCTGTTTCTCTCTCAAAAATAAACATTTAAAAATTTTTCTTAAAATACTGTGTTATGAACACTGAGGGAAAAGATGGATGGGAAGCATCTGGCATGGTGCCAGGCACAGAATTGGCTCTCAAAAATGGTGCCGTTACTGTGATTAAATCATCACCATTACTCTTCAATGTCACCCCTGGCCTCATCTGCTCAAGGAAAACAAAAGTAAATAACTAACATTTTGTTAGTTTTTGAGTTTAATCCACTCTGTGCTGCTTTGAGTTCTATGTATTTTTTTTTCCACTCTACGGTTCCAGAAACTGGAGTTTGGAGAGGTAAAGTGGCATTCCTGCTATCTCACAGTTATTAGTGATCCATCTGACTCTAGGAGAGATGTGTGCCATGTCAGTTTTAGTCATTGGGCAAACTCAACTCTTTGACCAATCAGCAGAGATGAATTGCTGGAGCTGCCTATGTCTCAGGAACTCTGTTGGTTGCCTGGGTGCTTGTAACATTCCTGAGGAAGGTGGGAGCCATTCTCATCACAACTAAGCCAGCAGAGGCCAACTATGTTTAAGAAACTCCACTGAGGTCAGCCAGACAAGTTGTGATGGCTCAGTCCAGATGGCTCATAGTCCACTATCTATGAAAAGGAAGCCAATACCTAAAAATTCTCTTACCTTGGGAGAGATTCCTGTGAAGAAAAATAGTAGTCAAGATTTGCTACATCAGGTTGAAAATAAAATGAATAAATGATCATATCAAAAGTGAAACCAGACTGAAGAAGCTGGGGTGTTTTTGTTTTTGTTTTTGCTTACTTCCTTTGATTCTAGGTGGGGATCTGGTTCTTCATTTGGTCTAGATTCTTGTGCTTCTTAGTCAACCCCTGGGCTCAAGGAATCCAGGGAGCTTCTCTGGCTGGGCACAAACATGAATTTTGTCTTCCCAAACCCCACCACTTTGATCCCCTTTCCATTTTCCCAGCGATGCCAGCGGCAATGGAAAGGGGAATTAGTTCAAGGTGATCGGTTTTTCCTTTGTTTGAGGTTTTGCTCTTGGGGCCTTTGTTGTAAACCAGATCTCAAAGTCTAAACAGCAGCTGTGCCTACCCTGGTGTGAAGGATACTTCTCTGTGTTTGGGGGAAAGGGGGCTTCGGTTTTCTTCTGTAAGCACTCAGATCTTGATTGCTGTGGGAGGAGATTGCATCTGGCATCACTGACTTGTCTAGAGGGCTGTTACATGAGCAGAACAGAGTAAAGCTGGGATGTAAGAGGGGCATATACCTCCCCCCCCGCCCACGCCAGGGTGGTTTCTTTTTAAAAAAAAATCTCCAAACCTGATCTTTGTATGTGTCTAGATACTTGAAAAATGGCATCTGTGTGGCAGACACCACGTTTCCAGGCTTCCCAAGACTACAAGTGTGACTAAGTGAATTATTTGACCACAGGAACTTCATTTTCCTTAAGTATAAAGGGAGAGCCAGTGGTATCCTAGGTTATAATGTATATAAAAGCACCCAACATTTAGTGGGCACATGATAAATTCCCAATTCCATCTTTATTTCTTCAGTTTCCTTCCCAATGCCCTGGACCATCTAACATGGACATCTTCCAGGTAGGTGGTTGTAAGGACAATCATTGTGATCTGTGTTGGTTTGACTTGCTGCCTTTCCTAAGGCATCCAAGGTCATCTTCTTAGGAAGTCTGAGAGACAGACCTCAGACTGTGTTCATTCTTTTCCAAATGGAAAATGGAAAAATGTGGTCAAGCATCCAAATGTTTGGTCTATAAAACACTCAAAACATTCAGATGTTTGGTGTTGAGAGGGCAGGGTGCCATTTAAGCATGTGAGTGTCATAAGTCATGATTGGTCCGGCCATTGGGATCTTTGGTTTTAATCAGGTAATCCAGGGTAAATAACCCAGGCTTTGTGGTTTAACTCATTTCTTCTCTTCCTTAGAAAAATTTGATTTTTATCCTAACTCCAGAAGGTTAAAAACAAGGTTGCTTTGAAATGCATTGATTTGCAGTGGCTGGATGAGATTCTTAGAAATTACAAATACCTGACTTTATGAGGATTCAAATTTAGATACTGGCTGCTTTTTTAGACAAAACTTGGTCCAAAGGAAATTCTGAATTTACCCTAGAGCAAAAAATAAAATAAATTATTTGTTTTCAAGGTTATATAGATTTTTTAAAAAGCTAGATATTAAATGAGAAATCTTCATTTTTTCATCTTCCTTAGAATATAATGTTATTTTCCTTTTTTCTCTTTTTTTAAAAATAGCTTATTGTCAAGTTGGTTTCCATATAACACCCTGTGCTCATATGTTATTTTCAATGCTATTCACAAAATGAAAATAATAATGTTAAATATTTCTCTGAAAAAAAGAAATGGAAGAAAAGTCCCACCATCAATGTTGTCTTCATCCGTGGAGTAGAAATGGTGCTAAGGATGGGAGATCTACCTGTGGTAGGTTGTTTGCATTGATGGTCTCAATTTTTCACTCCTGTAATTGTGGACAGGGCATTTGCCCCACTTCTTAACTCCTGGCTCAGCCATGTGACTTGATTTGGCCAGTGGGATATTAATACATGTGACATAGCAGAAGCTTGAAAAATGCTTATACATGGGGGCTTGCTCACTTGCAATAACCATGAACACACACCTGAGCTAGCTTACTGGAGTATTACACATGAAATATAGCTGCATTTTCCCTCATCCCAGCTGACGCCATCATGACAGATATGGGAGCCCAGCTGAGTATAGCCACAGCTGATCAGATGCATGAGCAGGCCAAGATTATCAGAAAGACTCAGGTGACCAACAGAATTAGGAGTAAGAATCATGATATAAATAAATATTAAAATAATTTTAATATTATTTTAAGCTATTGAATTTTTGGGGTGTTTTGTTATGGAGCATTATCATGGCAATTGAAAACTCATACATTGCTATACACACAGCTTTGTGTCCTGAAAATAAATGGACCTGCTTTGGACTAGCTGTGTAACAAGGCGCATGTTACTTCATCTTTAAGAGCATTATTTTCCTCATCTGAAATATGGAGATGTTGATCTGGTTCCTATGAACTATTACTGAACAACTAATAAATAGTCCCCTTAGTAAATGGGAACTAGTTTTGCTCTGCATTTATCTTTATCAAGAGCAAAAGAAGTGAGCAAGGCAGTTAATATCTGGTTGGGCCAGTGTAAGTTTTTTGCAGAGACTCTTTTTAAATCCTTGGGATAAACCCACCCAGAGGGAAAGCACTGAGATATCCTACCTTGAAAACAAAAGGAAATTTCCAGCCAGGAAATACCCTTTGAATCTAGAGTATCATTTTGACCTCATTTTTGATCTCTGAGAGAGGATAGGGTAAGGGCCGAAGACACCCAGGGAAATTTCTAAACTAAACTAGTGTCGTTAATCCTGCACTTTTGGATGACCATGCAGGACCTGCCGACTGTCTTTTAAGCAAGGATAATTGAGTTGCAAAGGGCAGCTTACATCCTTTTGGGAGATAACTTCCACCACCTCAATGGGTCTGTTGAAGGGGACACAAAGAATGAAGCATTTGGGGCTCAATTCCTTGTTGATGGAGTTGTGGAGCTTTCCTTTGGGCCTATTCTAGGTTTGTGTTTCTGGCTAAGAGAGAAGACAGTTGACCAGTGAGAAATAAGGCCATTTTTCCCCTATGTCCCACAATGTTTCTGTGCTGTGAGACCTCTTTTTTCCGTATTGTTCAAGAGAAGTCTCCACACCTCCACTTTCTGCAGAATTCATCCAGCATTAGAGCCTGGCTGAATACGCTTCAATAAATGACTGTTGGATAGATAAATAATGGATCAATGAATGAATGAATTATCCCTTGCTACAAGATGGTATATTCTTCCATAGAAACAGATGAGACCATTGAGTAAGCACAGTTAGAATCATAGGACGTGCACACAGGAAGGAGCTCTAGCAACCGCTTTGCTCAGTTCTCTCAGTGATGAAGACATAGTCATGGAGAGTTGACATCACTTGCCCTGGGTAACCAGACAGATATGTGCAGACTTTGGAATAATGCCCTGGAGCAGGATTCCAGTGATCTTGCCATTCTGGCTTGCTGGTCCCTCTTCCAATATTCCCTTTTTATATATCTAAGTTATAATGTGTGGCTTAGGTAAGTGTGTGGGGTGGTGATCACATTCTTAGCATTTTTAAAAGTTTATTTATTTATTTTAAGAGAGGAGGAGGAGGGGGAGAGAGAAAGAAAGAGAGAGAGAAGAGAACCCCAAGCAGGTTGTGTCCTGTCACCACAGAGCCCCACACAGGGCTTGATCTCATGAACTGTGAGATCATGACCTGAGGTGAAACCAAGAGTTGTAGCCACTTAACCGTCTGAGCCACCCAGGTGCCCCTCCTACCATTAAAAAAAAAGTTATATTTATTTATTTTGAAATAGAGCGAGTGGAGGAGGGGCAGAGAGAGAGGGAGAGAGAATTGTGAGCAGGCTCTGCTCTGTTAGTGCAGAGCCCAACTGGGGCTGGAACTCACAAACTCCTGAGATCATGACCTGAGCCAAAACCAAGAGTCAGATCCTTAACTGACTGAGCCACCCAGGCTTCTCTCCTCCTAGCATTTTTAACTATAGCATGTGTGCTGTTTCCTTTGGAAAGTTCCTTAAGTTATCAGAGTTTCCCTAAAGACCTAGATTTAATAACAATATATATTTGTGTATTTATAATTATTGTAGTATAATATATGAATGTGTATATAATTATTATTATATAAATATTATTACAAATATATATACATAATATCCAACCATTGCACAAAATGACTTTCTGTGCCATTCAATTAAGCTACACCCATCATACTAGGGCCTCACCATTTCCATGGCAACTAATGCACTGCAAAGTGGGAACACAGAGAGGAACTTGGTACAGAGGATTAAAAAACAACACCATATATGAACATAGATAAAATGTGCTATTTGACAGGGAGCAGGAGAGGTTCATAATGTTATTAATTGATGTCTTCTTAGGAAAATCCCTGTATCTGACTCACAGCTTTGCTATTGATAGAAATCAAAACCTCTGTAGAATCTGGGTCATTGAACCCTTTCTACTAATGGTGCAGGAGAACAGAGAAGCTGTTTGCTGCCTGGTCCTGGCAGAGGACTTGTACTGAAATGTTTGGATTTTAAACTTTCCATTTGTCTGGAAACTTCCAAGAATGCAGAGATTCCAGCTTCCCACCCCAAGCAGGTGCTTGCCTGCTAACTCAGCCTTGCAAATTACCACCTGCCCATGAGCTTAGGTCTTGTTGGAGAGCAGACCAGACTCAAGGAATGAACTGGTGAACCACCACAGACTTTAAGGAGCTGGGATCCTGGCCGGCCCCACCAGGACCTATTTATTCCTTTTCCTTCTTTTTTTCTGTACTGTTTTCTTCTCTCTCTACCTGCCTTTTTCTCTTTAGTTTCTACTTTCATTTGATTTTTCTTTTCTATGATTGCTTCTACAACCTACCTTCCTGTGACCTCTTGCTTTTGTGTAGGATGCCCATATGGCTGTTCTCCTTAGTATCTTGCTGCTGTAAGCACTTGCCTCCCCCTCCCTGCCACACTACAGCTCCTGGAGGATAGCCACTCTGTCTGCTCTGGGCTCCTAACACAGTGAGCAATGTCTGCCTCATTCTCTAGCCTGAGAGTGGTTCTCAAATTTTAGCAAGTATCAAAATCTCCTAGATTTCTGGGCTCCTGTGCCATAACTTTTGATTCAGGAAGTCCAAGGTGGGATGAGAATTTGCACTTGTAACAAGTCTCTAGGTGATGCTGCTACTGGTCCAGGGAGCACCTTTGGAGAACTATTGCTGAGTCAAGCATAGACTCTTGATCAAATGACATCTTGTGATTCTCTTTCTCTCTCTCTCCCTTTTTAAAGAAGAATTGGTATCATGCTGCACACAAAGAGTTTTTTATTCTTTTGGCTCACCTTACCATTATCCTATGTTGGGTGTTCCCCAAACCCTTGTTCAGACCAGCTTTGAAAACTTAAATCTCAGTTGAGGGCAGTGGTAGTGGGGAAGAAAGATTTTACTTTCTCCAAACCAAGTAGGAGAATTGATGGGAAGTGAGTCTGAGAGTTCCTGCTGGAAAAGCCATGCTTACCTTAGACTTGTTATGCTAACCTGAGCTCAGAAATCTTCAAGATGATGCACATCATGACTTCTGCTGGCTGGGAGTGCTCAGGGTGGCCACCTCATTGCCGATGAGCAGTGGTACATCCCAGAGGACAGCCAGGGCCTGTGATTCATCCTGCTGACAGCCCATCAAGGGTCAACCTGGACAGTTCAGCCCTCTATCTTGGAGCTTGGAGAAGCTGGAAGACGGAAGTCTCTGATGCTGATGTATGAGTCAGGGCTTACAGAGGCTGGTGTGAGTATAGGGACTGCCTCCTCTGATTTCAAAAGTACACCCACAGGATGGGTGTTTGTTTCATGAAGAAAGTGCTAGAAGAGTCTCATCTCCACTTCTCACGGAGTTTTTGATAACCAAGTATCTTATTTTAAGAGGGACAGAGCCCCAAGAACATGAGAGACTTCATAAAGGCTCATGTCTGATTTCAGCAGCTGCTGAGGAAGATGGCCATTCCAAGCTTCAGGGGTATGTGTGCATCCCAGATGCATCTGCATGCATATGAACATGTGTGCACATGTGTGTGTGGCAGTAGTCAATGTTCCTAGGACAACTCTCACCCCAGAGAGTCTAAAGCCAGTGGATAATGCCCAGCTGCCTTCTTTCAGTCAGATGATTCCCAGTGGGATCGAATCCCCATTGCCCAGCAGCAACCTCAGTATATGCCCTCTCATTGACTTTCATCTTCTCCTCCTTTCTTCTTACTCCTAGCTTTACTGTCCTAAAGAAGTGATCTGTACCTAAGTCCTTGTCTCAAAGATCCCTAGTCCTAGAGAACCCCAAATTTAGAAGACATGGTTTGTTTGATCTCTTCTGGCAAATGGCTGTGATCCTCCTCTCTGTTGCCTCTAGACATATCCCTGAAACCCACAAAGGCCACTGAATGAGAGAAGAGGGAAGAAAAGTTCAGGACTGTGGTTTGAATTTGGGGTCATAGAAACTGAGAACTCCATGTAAGGCACAGGTACTGCTGTGCATGTGGAAGTTGTAGAGGCCACAGGAAGCCCTCTGGCATCAACCAGGGTGGTTCTTCATTACCTGTTTAGGGTATGGGATCCCAAATAAGAAACTTAAGTCATGATTCTGTTGCTTAAAAATGCTCCAAAGCCAGCGAGTTATGGTCTAGCCCCCCTTAATGAGGGTGAAAGCTTTAATCCCCAAAGTGGGTGTGAACAGCATTCTCCTCTTCATGTGTCGGCTCTTTACCTGTGTTGCCCTCGGCCACAAGAGGTGGGCTGCATGTCTCTGGGGGAGCAGATGGGAAATTGAGCCCTTAGCTTCAGGACATCCTACATTCTTTATGATGGAGCAGATGAGAAAGCTCAGGTCCTGATGATGGCCATACACCAAGCCATTACCCCTGTTAGGTGAGGCCATGAGAAAAACTTCATGAAGCTATCTCTATAGCATGCATGTTCACCTAAATCCAGGTTCGAGCAACTGTCAGGGACAACAAGAAAGGGGGAGGCAAGTTATGAAAATGTACAACACTGCTTGAATTGGGCTTGGAGAAAAGTCTAGGTTCATAAGGCAGAGAGGGGTTGGTACTTTGTCATGGTAGGTTTACTTTGCTTACTTAAAAATGGACACACTGGGACAAAAACTATATATGTCACCTGTTACATAGAGGCTGTGAATGGAGTTGGAAAGCATTGGCCAGAGATCTCTCTGGGAGGTAGGTATCAACACCCTGCCATTTCTAGATGCAAAGTTCCTTCAGAGCAGTGGTTCTCAGAGATTAGCGGGGGGTTATTGGCTTGGTTGCCTGAACTCCACTCATGGATAGTTTAATTCAGTATGTCTGAGGTGGGTCCTGGCATCTGAATTTTTTTTTTACATGTTCCCTAGTTTATTTTGACATGTAATCTGGCTTGGGAATTTGTCCCACATTAGGGCATGTTGGTCTCATTTGTGGGTCATGCACATCAGGAGCCACTATGGCCAATTCTGGCATCTTGAAGGCCATGGGGCAGTCAGCTGGTGCCTGGGAGACACAGCAGCAGTCATGCTTGGAATGTAGGGAAGGGGCCAGAGTTCTCTGATGGGAGCTTCCTGCAATGGGTACAGAAGAGCTGGTTAAAGGACTGATTATTGGACTTAAATAACTTCCAGTGACCTTGCTTGCAGTTCTTTCATGCCATTTGAAATGTCCCAAGTTCTAAATGTAAACTAGTATAGCCCCTCTGGAAAACAGTGTGGAGGTTCCTCAGAAAACTAACAATAGAACTCCCCTATGACCCAGCAATAGCACTGCTAGGAATTTACCCAAGGGATACAGAAATGCTGATGCATAGGAGCACACGTACCCCAATGTTCATAGCAGCACTCTCAACAATAGCTAAAACATGGAAAGAGCCTAAGTGTCCATCCACGGACGAATGGATCAAGAAGATGTAGTTTATCTATATCATGGAATACTACATGGCAATGAGAAACAATGAAATCTGGCCATGTGTAGCAACATGGATGGACCTTGAGGGTGTTATGCTGAGCGAAATAAGTCAGGCAGAGAAGGACACATATCATATGTTTGCAATTATAGGAGGATTAGGAGGAACTTAACTGAGGAACAAGGGGGAGAAGAAGGGGGGGGAAAGTGGGGGAGAGGGAGAGAGGCAAACCATGAGAGACTCTTGAATGCTGACAAAAACTGAGGACTGATGGATGTGGGGGGGGAGGGGGGATAGGCATGGAGGAGGGCACTTGTGGGGATGAGCACTGGGTGTTATGTGGAAACCAATTTGACAATAAACTATTAAAAAAAAAAAAAGAAATGTCCCAAGTTCTAAAGTTTCTTGGGGGAGTAATTAAGGCAACTTGCTCTCCTTTCTTCTATAAATCCATGTGCAACCCTTCTTCCTGATGAGATATTCAAGGGCATGTCTGCATTTTGTCCCATTTCATCCTGGAGAAAATAGAAGCATGGACTTAGAAAGGCTTTGCTCAAAGTGGAGGTGAGGTCCCAGGGCACGAAGAACGAGGAAGGGAGGTGGAGAGGAAGGAGTGTGATGAGAGGAAAGAGGGGTGTGGGAAGAATGAAATGGAGAGAGAGATGGAAAAAGATATGAAGGAAAGGGAGCATAAGGAATGGAAAAATGAGAGGCAATGGCACTGGTGGCTTATTCCAGATTCCACAGGAAGTGACTAGCAGAGCAGGTGCTGTTCTGCATCCAGGTAGGATACGGGTATCTGCCGTTTCCCCCAACTCATGGGGTGGACAGAGATCCAACAGTGCCACTGATTAGCTTGACCACAGTGGAAAGTACTTTGATCCTTGCCTGCTGCATACAATACCTAGATTCTTGGAGGCAAAATGGAAAGAGAGATGTGGGCACTCATGTTTTTAGGGAAAGGGATGAAATAAAACAAGAGTATGGTCTTCAGTCATTGGTGGTACCATTATGAACACAGAGGATGGCAGCTCTACATGGACTGTGGATGGACAGATCACCTCTGTCAGCTGTTTCCTTTTGGGAATCTTCTCCTCTCTTGGCAGTTGATTCATTTTAGGATAAAATATAGTTTACTTGTGTTTAGCCTTGGTAGTCATGTTCATCTCTTTAGCAATGACTTATTCCTGACTACTGACTCTCTACATGTTCCTCTGCTCTGAGGTGGTATCCATCTGGTCTACCTGGTTCACCAAGGGCTCTGGGTCATTGTTGTTCATTCAACAAATGTATTAAGCATCTCTGTTGGGGCCAGACACTGTGGTGTTACTGAATATATAATGGTTGCTCTTCATATATAATCCTTGCTCTTTTGGAACTTATGGTCTAGAACGTCAATTCTCAAGCCCGTAGGCACATTAAAGTCACCTCAAAATACCCCTGTGCAGACCTTGTCTCTGATTTATTGCATCAGAATCTCCAGTGGGGATCAAGCTAATTCTGAGGCTCATCTGGCCTTGAGACCCACTGGGAATGGATGCTGTCTAAGCATTAATATTAATTGGGTCCTAGAATCCCACCTTGTTTTCTCAGTGGGGACATGAAAAGCATCTGATTTCCTATCTCTTCTCTGAGTAGCATTTCATACATGACTCTTATAGCTGCTGGATGGTTCCTCCTTCCACTGACCCAGACTCAGTGCTCAGCCAAGCCATAGGTCCAACTTCTGCAGCTTCCACAACACCATTTCCTGTGTTTGTCCTCATAGCCCTGAGGGTGGAGTGGCCTCTGCCTGTCATTAATCTTTTTAAAATTTTTTAATATTTATTTTATTTTTGAGAATGAGAGAGACAGAGTACAAGCCAAGGAGGGACAGAGAGAGAGGGAGATACAGAATCTGAAGCAGTCTCCAGGCTCTGAGCTGTCAGCACAGAGCCTGACATGGGGCTTGAGCTGAAGCCCCATCATGACCTGAGCTGAAGTTGGCCACTTAACTGACTTAGCCACCCAGGCACCCCAGCCTCTCATTAATCTTTATGTGGCTTCTCAGCTGTTCCATCACCCATGTAACCAATTCCCTGTTATAAATTCCTTCTGTTTGAAGTGTCTGAGATGGTTTCTGCTTCCTGAAGAGACCCTGACCTATACAAAGTAAAATGTAATGGAAAGCACCTATAAAGTGGCAGATTCCCTCATCCCTTGTGAGTGATGCATATGGTGTGAAGGGAAGAAGAGACCAAGGATGCTGAAAAAAAGGGTGTTCATATCCTGTATCTGAAGCATCCACAATGGAATTTCAACCAGGTGGTCCATGGCCTACCTGCATACAAACCACTTGAGGAGTGATTCTTGGCTGCCACCTTCAACTGCTGAATCAAATTATCTGGCTGGGTTCAGAATTTGTCAACTTAAGGGCGTTCCTCCAGGGGTTGAGATGTATCCTGATACATTTAGCCATGCTGCAACAGAAAGCTGCTAATGACCTGGCCCTCTCAGAGAGCCACCTGTCCTTCCTCTGTGTCCACTTTCAGTGCCACCTCTAATTCATCATCTCTTTGAGCAGAAGAATGTCTTCTCACCATATGGTACAGTTCCGTGAGGAACACTTGAATTGTCTTGACAAAGCACCAACTCACGTGCATCTCTCTCAGAAATCACAGTGTTTTGGGGGGCACTTGGGTGGCTCGGTCAGTTGAGCATCTGACTTTGGCTCAGGTCATGATCTTACAGTTCATGCGTTCACGCCCCACAGTGGGCTCACTGCTGTCAGCAAAGAGTATGCTTCAGATCCTCTGTCCTCCTCTCTTTGCCTCTCTCTGACTTGCACTCTCTCAAAAATAAATTTAAAAAATTTTTAAAAACTCACAGTGTTTTTGGAACTGGAGGAGAGGGTAAGTATATGAAAGCAGTGTGACTTGTCAGAGAGCATCGGGCATGGAAACTTCAGCTCTTTCAGATCTGCTCCACAATCCATGCTCAGGAATCTTGGCTCCGTATTTACCCTCTAATGATCTCCAATATTTGACAGTAACCTTTCCTTGTAGGGTAACTGTGAAGAGTAAATGAAATAATAGCTGTCAAATTCCCAGCACATACTGGGAATCAACACCAGTGGATTCCTTTCCCCTCTTGTCCCTTCCTCCCCCAACTTGATGTAAAAGTACAGCAGAGGAGACTGAGATCAAGAACTACTTGGGCTTCTATTTGGCTTAGTCGTTCCTACTTTTCTTTCTGGGAAATTCTGGGAATTTTCTGGGAAAAAACTGGGAATTCTGTTGTTTTCTATGGATATTTCCTTCCTGAAAACGCTAATGACACATAATATTTGTCATTATTGTTTTTCTAGGTATTTATTGCTTCTTCTTCTAAGCTTCTTTGAGATACCAACTTCACTCCCCATTGTTTAGAAGTATCTTGCTGGGAACATCCTATAAATTCTCTCAAGTACTATGCCTGCAATTGGAATAGCTGTCATTTGGTGGCAGTATAGTGCTGTGGGATGCTGTTGATGTTACTTGGCTCCCTAGCAGGCACTGATGTGGCTATGCAGTTGATCTGGTACAGGGGAAAACAATCCTTTATCAAAACAACATTGTAAAACATTTAGCTAATCGTCAATTATCTGCATATTCTGTGATTTCTCTGTTCACTTTTTCCCCCTGCCTAGCACTTGTTTTTTTTTTTTAATCTTTACTTTTAAAATATAATTTATTGTCAAGTTAGCTACAGTGCTAACTTGACAATACAGTGTATTCAGTGTGCTCTTAGTTTTGCAGGTAGATACCTATGATTCATCACTTACATACAACACCCAGTAGCACTTGGTATTTTAAATTACATCTTTTCATGCTTTTCTCGTTTATATTCCATCCACATCTCCAAATAACTCTTGTTATCCTATGGCCCTTATTATTATTTTGTTTATTAGAATGCTTATCTGAGTTTATTTACCTTTTAGAGTGAAGTTTTTTCCTCTCTCTCTCTTTTTTTTTAAACTGCATGAATTATTTACTATGATTCTGTTTCCTTTGGAATAAATGCTTAATCAATACAGTCATATCTTTTTGCTTCTCTCCAAGAAAATTCCAGACTTTGTAGGTAGAAAAGCTGCAGCCATTCTGTACTAGAAAGCTCTTTTCCTTCTCTAATATTTGGAACTGAGGAAAACAGCATACAGAGAGAGAGGAGAGAGAGAGAGAGAGAGAGAGCACGCTTTAGATATGTGTAACCAAGGGTTTTTTTCATAGTGGTCTCACAAGAACTTTGTGTGGATTAATGAGACACAGAAATGTAATGGTTTTCCTAAGTATTGTATAGTAATAATTATGACCCAGGAAAACCTCTCTGCCCATCAAAATGCAGTATGAAAATTTTTTGAGTGTGAAAAAGTGTGTATGGGAGGGGAATGAAGTTCAAGTACAGAAGTCAGTGTCTGCGCATAAGTGCCCTTATACTTTATGGAGCTCATTTCTTATCCTACGATCCTTGAGCTCTGAAGCCTGAGCCTCTAAATGCCCATTTATTCCTTAGTACATCATCTCCACGAGGAGAAACGGAATTGATTTCCCATGCATGAAAATACAAACATCATTTGAATGGTGCCTAACAGAAAGCCCCAGCTTTGAAATAGTTTCTGTTGAAAGGAGAGAAGGCTAGTGAAAAATACGAAAAGGGAAACTAATATCTGATGCCATTTTGTGGCAGCTGCCTAGGGGTTTTATATGGGTGATACCCCAGCCCCACTTATCATCTTGTTCTCTTGTTAGGTAACAGAGCATCCCAAACCTTAGTGGCTTAAAACCACTAAAATAAGTTTTATAAAGTTTAAAGATAAGTTTTATTATATCTCATGATTTTGTGGGTCAGAAACTCAGGCCAGTCTCAGCTGACCATTTCTTCTGCACCACACCCATCAATTCGGGTCATTTGGTTGTTGTCAGGAGGTGGATGGGCTGGTCTGGGCCGTCCAGATGGTTTCATCCCTTATCTAGGGGCTTGGTGGGATGGCTGGAAAGCGGATGGTTGGCCAGAGCATGTGCACACCACCAGTGTGTAAATCAGGCCTCCCAGAGAGAATGTTCCAAGAGACCCAGAAAGAAGCTGCAATGCTTCTTCTGATCCCACCTTTCCCAGAACATCATTCTTTGCCATGTTCTCTTGGTCAACAAGTCACTAAGGGAAGCTCTGATACAAGGAGGTGGGAATTAGATTGCACTTTTCACTGGGAGGAGTAGCAAAGTGTATGTGGCCATTTTTCCTCTACCTTACCTTCTTTACATTCTCTTTTCTGTAGCAATTATCCTTCTTACATACTGTATAATTTACTCATTAGGTTTACTGCTTATTGTCAATCTATACATACTTGAATATGAGCTCTGTGAGGACCAGGATCTTTGTCTGTTCCCCTGGCACCCCTCTAGCGCATCTAGGTTCCAGCATATAGAATAGTGTCTGGAACATAGTAGGTGCTCAATTAATAATTTTTGAGTGCTGAATGATTTCGTTTAATTTTCTTATTGCCCTTTGAGAAAGCTATTGTTTTTCTCACTATTTTACAGATAAGAAATGGAGGCACAGAGAGGTGAAGTCACTTGTTCAAAGTCACACAGCTAGTGTGTGGCAAAGCCGGGGCTTAAACCTAGGTCTCTCTGATGTACTTTTGCAGATCAGAAACTACCCAAGAAAGAAACCCAGCACACAAGAGACCAGGCACAGACCTGTAATCATGGACTTTCCTTATTTTTTAAGCCAAATCAGTGACTGGCTTAAGGTTGGTGGTCTCCCTTGAAATGGTTTATCTCATGTCCTGGCTTTGCCTTCTTTTTGCCAGGAAGACCTATGGGGAGATTTGTGGGGGCAAGTTGAGTGTGGGGTGAGCTCAGTGCCTCTCTTAGCGCTGCTGGCACTGATAGTCCAGGCCTCTTGGAAGTGGAAAAGGCTCTTCATTTGATTGTGAAATCAAGCCAGGCCCAACTGTGATGAGCAGCAGCCTTTCGCATTCCTGTTGAATAATTCTGTGTACTATCCTCCTGGCTATATTTAGACACGACACACAGTCTCTATTTGTTAAGACTACGAGACAACCCAGGGGACAGTGTCGCCGGAGCCACCCCGTGCAGGAAGAGCCTGGTGTCTGCAGTCACACCTTCTTTCTTGTCTCATCCCCCTCTCCTCCCATTGCAAATGTTAAGTTCCCCAGTGTCTCCAGGGTGAAGCCAACCTCCCTGAACACTTTATTTTTTTGTAATCTCTGGAAGGGCTTCAGTGAAATGACATCATATGACCTTGTCAGATCCTGTGAAATCTTTTCCCATCTACATACAAGTATTTTGGTGCATGTGATTTATTTCGGGGTGGAGGGCCCAGATTCCTGTAGTTGGAGAAGTTCTCTGCCTTGTCGTATGATTCTCCTTCGTCTCAGCTCTGACCCCGCCCCTCCCCTCACCCCTTGCCACACACACGCACTGTCCTCTTTGATAGATGCAACCTCATGTAGGGGATCAGCCTGAAAGTGGCCTTGCTGATTGGTGGTGCTGGACCCTTGGGGGCAAAGCAGAGCTGGGCCATACCAGGTGGAAGATGGAAAGCATGGCCCAGTGGACTTTTGCTGGGTGGCAAATAGGGCCTGCCCTGGGGTGGGGCCCTCAGTCCAGGGCAGAGGTTGGACCATGGTCACATATTTTTTCTGTCACCATATTCCTTCTCAGCCCACATTTAAAAAAATTGAGTTAAAATTCACATAGCATGAAATTCACCACCAACTATCAACACTAGTTCCAGAGCATTTCCTTCAGCCTGTGGAGGATCCTGTGCCCATTAGAACTCACTCCTCTCCCCCAGTCCCTGGTAAACACTAATATGCTTTCTGAATCATTTTTACTTTTTTTTTTTTTTTGCTTGTTCTGGACATTTCATGCCAGCAGAATCATACAATATGTGTCAGCCACTTTCCTGTTCCCACTGTTGGGGTGACAGTGAGCTCAGGTCAAGGGTGATCTGATGGAATCTTCCCTCAGCTGCACACGGGTCCCCACAAAGGATGCTGGGAGCCACTCAGCTCTCCTGGTGTCGAGGAACAGGGCCTGGGGGAGGGTGCTCCCCTCCTCCATGTCTCAGGTGGACAATTTAGAGGCACCTGGTTGCCCACAGCATTGTTGGGTTGACATTCTTTCCTCAGCCCTGCCAATCCTGTTGCACGAGCTAACTGCCCCATGTCTGCAAACAACAAGCAAACTAAACAACAAAAACAACTTCTTGTTTGTGAACCCTTACTCAGGTGCTACTGTTTAAGGGTGGTGGGGAGGCAGGTCACAAAGAGGAAAACCTCCAGAAAAGGACTTGTAGCCTTTGGACACAGCTGTCTGGGCTGGTGTGGATATGGGGAGGCAGGGAATGCAGAGGCACTGTGGTCTTTATTGCTTCTAGCCCAGCTCTGCTCCTCAAGGGGCCCCACATAGCACTTCCCATCCCTGTGCCTCAGTCTCCTCACCTGTAACATGGGTCAATAATGTACTACATACAAGGATACTGGGAAGCCTCAGTGAAGTAATCTGTGACCTTCATGGCAGGGCCCAGCTGTAGCGAGCACTGATAGAATTACTGGACCTCTTGAGCTCAGGTACTCTACTGAGCAAAACGATTTCCAGCCTTGCTCTACTTGAGCCCTCCCTGTACCCAAACGTCCAGATCTGTACTGTCCAGGCAGTAGCCACCTGTGCTTTAAATAGCAATTATTTAAAATTAAAGATTCAATTCCTCTGCAGCATTAGCCACTTTTCAGGAGTCCCACGTGGCTAGGGGCTCTTACATTGCTTGGCATAGATAGTGGGCATTTCTGTTATCGAAGAATTTTAGACAACACTGCTCCCGATACTCTGAGCTATTCGTTCATTAAATGTTTACTGTCCTTTCCCATCGCCATACCTTTGATCATGGCCTTCCTCCTGCCTGGGCTGCCCATCCATTGTCTGCTTCCTCTCCCTGAAATGTCACCATCTCTCTGGAAGGTGAGGAACCCCTGGGCTCTGACCAGCACCAGCCCTGTGCTGTCATGGGCTGGCAGCTGGCTCTGCTCCAGGCTGCCTAACTTGCTGCCCCAGGCTCCTGGCTGACAGTGCGGCTCAGGTGCTGCTCCTCTTGGCTTCATTCTGTGTGCAAGGCTGGGGACAGCAACCATTGTTTGAGGGGTGCTGCTTTATGGTGATGCCAGAAGTACAAGAGGCTGCAGACAGACATGCTGTCACTTCGGCCCACATCCCATTGACCAAAGCAAGGCTGTGACTGAACAAATCAGAGGCAGGAAGTCCCCTCTGCCTTAGTGGGAAGCACTGCAAAGTTGTAAGGCCAGGGCCAGGGAGACAGGGAGGAACACAGAATTAGAGGCAATTACTTCACCCACTGTCCCTCTTTGAACTTAGTGACTCAGGTTTCGGGCCTCTGGCTGCCAAGAGGCTCCCCCGATACTTCTCCCCAGATGCAGATAGAGCCCCGTGCCCATGATAACTCTTCCTCTGTCTCCTTCCACACCACACTCCTTATGAACACCACCATCCTTTTGGTTTGGGCTCTCAGCTTCCTGAAAGGCACTGCCGAAAAATATGAATCACTGAGAATTTATACTTCTGTCGAGGTATTTGCAGGCTAACCCAGGACTATGTTTACTCAGATCAGTGAATCTTAATGATGTAGGCAGTGTGAACAGTATTTGGAGACTCTCTTTATTGTCACCTATATGTTGATAAACAGGAGCTGGGGCCAAAGATGTTTCTCCCACAAGAAGCCCATTAGGGTACTGGTCTGGGAGTCAGGACATCTGGAGTGGGCTTGGGTACTGTCAGGTCACCTTTAGAAAAGTTTCTCCCCGGGGCACCTGGGTGGCTTAGTCGGTTAAGCGTCCGACTTTTGCTTGGGTCATGATCTCGCCGTTGGTGGGTTCGAGCCCCGCGTCGGGCTCTGTGCTGACTCCCAGCTCAGAGCCTGGAGCCTGTTTCAGAGTCTGTGACTCCCTCTCTCTCTGACCCTCCCCTGCTCATGCTGTCTCTCTCTCTCTCTCCTAGAAATAAATAAAAAACATTTAAAAAATTTAAAAAAAAAAAAGAAAAGAAAAGTTTCTCCCCATCTCTGGGCTGTAGTTCTTCATTGGTAGAGTAGGTAACCAAGCTGATGGTTGCTATGGCCCCTGATGGCCCTGAGATGTTGTGGTCCTGAATCCTCAGAAGAATCCCATTAACCTTCCTCAGGATGGGAGAAGGCCTCACTAGGCATCAATGCCATGTTGCAAACTCAAGTCAAACTTAATTAGATCCTGGCCAAGTTCCAGAGCAAGTTCAGGATTTCCCCCAAGGCACTGGGCTTTGGCAATACTGGAGGCCGGGACCCAGGTTTCTGGGGCTTGTGCCCATCCCTGCTACATGCACTCAAGTTTCACAATCGTGGGGTGTTTATTTTCTGGAAAAATCCCTGAGCTTTTCTTTTCCAGGAACCAAATTAGCTAACATTTATCCAGAATGATTTGCTGCTGGTTTAGAAGTTCATATTTGGAGACCAGGATATTTCTGAAAAGAGTCGGATATAGCTGGAGAAAATCATCTGTTGAGTTGCTCACATTGGACAATGATGGAAGCAGGCAGAATGATTCATGACTCCTGGGGAAGACGGCTCCCTGCAGGGCCACACCTGGGCAACACCTCTCCAGGAGCATTTGCCGGGGTCAGGGTATCTGCGACAGGCTGGGAACTAGATGTAAGGGGATTTGGAGAGAGATGTTGGGAGAAAAAGTTTGGGAGGGTATTAAGGAATACAGGTGCTCTGGTCAGATAAGCGGATGCTGGAGGTGGGTATTTTCAGACATAGACCATGAGGGAGGAGGGTGGAAGGGAAGCCTGCCCTGATAGAGCATCTGCCAGAACGGGGTTCTGGCAAATGCATCAGCCTGTAGTCTGTGACTCATGTCCTCCCCTCCCATCATATACACTGAACATGAGCACCTACCAGATGTCATGCATTGTATGAGACTCTAGGTATCCTAAGTGAATATGATCCTTGAGACCACCAAGGTTACTATAACTGTTAATTCTATATAATACAACTGACATGGTACAGATAGAGGTCTGATAGTATGCTGGGTGAATGAGTGATCTTCTTCTTTTTTAAAATAGTTTATTGTCAAGTTGGTTTACATATAACACCCAGTGCTCATCCCAACAAGTGCCTTCCTCCATGACCATCATCCCCCTTCCCCTCCCTCCTCCACCCCCATCAGCCCTCAGTTTGTTCTCAGCATTCAGGAGTCTCATGGTTTGCCTCACTCCCTCTCCCCAACTATGTTTCCCCTTCTTCTCCCACTTTGTCCTCCATTAACTTCTTCCTAATCCACCTATATGTGCAAACATATGGTATTTGTCCTTCTCTGCCTGACTTATTTCGCTCAGCATAACACCCTCTAGTTCCATCCATGTTGCTATACATGGCCAGATTTCATTCTTTCTCATTGCCATGTAGTATTCCATTGTACAAATATACCACATCTTGATCCATTCATCAGTTGATGGACACTTAGGTTCTTTCCATGTTTTGGCTATTGTTGAGAGTGCTGCTATGAACAGTGGGATACATGTGCCCCTATGCATCAGCTTTTCTCACTCTTAAAGAGAAGAATTATACGTTCTACGTTTATACATAAGGAAATCAAGTTTCTGAAAAGTTGAATAACTTCCCTTAGCTTACAACTAGTACAGAGGGGTTCTGGGAGAATTACCCGTTAGAGCTGTGCAGGCCGTTGGAATAAAGTGAACCACGCAAACAACTTTAAGTATTCTACTAGTCACATTAAAAACAGTAGAGAGAAACAGGTGAAATCAATTTCAGTTTTATTTAACCCAATATGTCAAAAATATTATCATCTCAACATGTAAAATATATAAAGATTTTTAAAGAGCTTTATTCTTTTTTTTTTTTTTTTTTGCAAAATCGTTGAAATTTGGTGTGCATTTCACCCTTAACAGCACATCTCAACTGGGACTTGCTGGGTTGCAGGTCCTCTGCAGTCACATGTGTCTATGGCATTCACACAGGTCAGTGCAGTTTTAAAGGCACCAAAGCGTTTTATGGAGGCTGGGCCAGGCACTCCTGAGAAGCTGCCTTGTCAGAGTTGGCTTCAAGGGCAAAGTGCCTCGGGAGCTGAGCTTCAGGACACAAATGCTGCACCACCTAGTTTAAACTCCAGGGGGTGCCCTTCTCCACATGGTGCTCCCAGGAGCCTCAGTGACCCTGGGAGTTAGCCAGTCAGAGAAGGAGGGAAAGGTGTGCCCGCAGAGGGAATAATCATAGGGTGAGGGCACAGATCCCGCAGCAAGGCCGCCAGTTGAGGGAACTGCAAGCACCTGCCATGGGGAGGAGGGATGGCAGGGATTAGATTGGGGAGGAGGGAGAGAGGTTATGGCAGGCTTCATGTATCCCCCCGCCCCTCCCACCAAGGAAGCTGAGCTTCATTGCAATTGTCCAGGGCTTGCTTTTCAGTGGATGACTCAGGCAGCTACAAGGAAGCTGGGTTGGAGGGGCCAAGATTGAGCTGTGGGAGGGAACATGAGCAGGAAAGAAATGTTGAGGGGCGAGGCTTGGGTACAGGATGGGTAGGGGGCACAGGCATGTAGCAGAGAGACCCAAGACTGAACTCAAGTGGATCAGATTAGAGTGAAGCTGAAGGAAGAATCCAGCAGGCTCCTGTCTGCAAGGTTATGTGACTTTTCTGCAGAAATCCCCAGCCACCTGGGGCAGAAGTAGGGGGCCAGGGCTTTGGAGCACATTATGTCTATTTCACAGATATAAAGGCACTGATTTGACACCAAGAGGCAACCAGAAGTACCTTGAATCTCCTTGCCACCTGTGCTACCCCCTACTAACACAGATGCTCTGCCTTCCTCTGCTTTCTCATCTCCATCAAGTTTCAGTGAACATGCCTATTTCTTCCCATTGTTATTTCTCCCAATGGCCCGCTGTTATATTGGGAACACCTTTCTGTGGGGTCACCTGGAGGCGCCTCTTCCAGAACATTTGTGGTAAAGAGAAGCACACAAACCATTGCTCCAGCATTGTTCCTTCTGGCTGTATTTGTCACAGTTAGCCACAAGTCCTGGTTCCAGTCACACCAAAGCACTACCTCTGCTGTGAGGAGCTTGAGATTCTGCATTTCCAATGAACTCCCAGCAGCCTTTGCTGCTGGTGCTCGAACTACACTTGAAGCATGAGGGGCCAGAGCTGGGGTCCTCAGCCTTGGCCACTCAGCACAGAAACACCTGGAGAGACTTAAATGTCCGATGCCTGGGCAAACTCTACACCAATTACGTCTGGAATGTCTGGAAATGGGACTTAGCCTCAGTCATTTTTAAAAATTTCTGCTTCTGGGGCACCTGGATGGCTCAGTCCGTTAAGCATCCAATTTCAGCGCAGGTCATGATCTAATGGTTTGTGTGTTCAAGCCCAGCATCGGACTATCTGCTGTCAGCACAGAGACTGCTTTGGATCCTCTGTCTCCTTCTCTGTCTGCCCTTCCCCTGCTTACACATGCACATACACTCTCTCTTTCTCTCTCTCTCTCTCAAAAATAAACAAACATTTTGGGGCACCTGAGTGGCTCAGTCGGTTAAGCACCCATCTTCAACTTAGGTCATGATCTTGTGGGTCACATGTTTGAGCCCTCCGTTGGGCTCTGTGCTGACAGCTCAGAGCCTGCAGCCTACCTCAGATTCTGTGTCTCCCTCTGTCTCTGCCAACTCCCCTGCTTGTACTCTTTCTCTCTCTCAAAAATAAATAAAATGTTTAAAAAATTTAAAAATATAATAAACATTAAAAACAATTTCTGCTTCTGCTCACTTGGAATCTATCCACATGGGAAGAAGTCTACACTATCTAGCTGGAGAGAAAGACCCTGGAGGATGAGACACCAATGTCAAAAGAGAGGCCACAGGGAAGACAACATGAGCCATTCCAGCGGAGGGCTCAGACACAAGAGTGAGCCCGACTAGCCCCAGGCCAGCTGCTCCAGCCAACACCACCCAGAGCAGGGATGAGCTGTCCCCACAGAGCCCTGCCTGAATTCCTCACCCACAGCATCATGAGTTGTTTTTTGTTTTTGTTTTTAAGCCAAATGGTTGCTGTTCATAAGCCAGTAAACTTAGAGCAATTTGTTCTGCAGTCATAGCTAACTGATACAACCCACAGGACCTAAGTGCCGAGTGGGACCTGTGTTGGTTTATAACCCCTACATGTTTAGCATTTGAGTTGGGATTCAGAGAAAACTGGAGAAATGCTGAATGCCAGGGAAAGCCCCAAGTGAAAAATCACAGTGTTGTCCAGGCCAATTAAAGTCAGGAGGTGGAGGGCACTTGTGGGGATGAGCACTGGGTGTTATATGGAAACCAATTTGACAATAAACTATTTGTAAAATAAATAAATAAATAATAAATAAATTTAATACAAAAAAATAAAGTCAGGAGGTGGAGATTTATTGTTTGGACATATATTCAGGAAAAATCAAAGCAAAATAGACAAGGCTCTCTCCTTCTCTGGAGGAGAGGTCATTCTTCTGCTGGCCTCTGCTGCCTCTGCCTTCTGTTTCTCCCTGCTTAGTGCTTTCCAGCCTCCAGACATGGCTCCTCCACTCTGAGCAGTGATCAATGAGGGGTAAATGGCTTCAGGGGTCTCCTTGCAAGGCGCTCATCTTGGCTTCCTGTGGCCACCTCTATGCTTCTCCCATGGTCTATGGCTCACCTGTCATTGCCAAAAATGCCAGGACTGGGGCCTCAGACTTCCGTGAAGGTGAGGGATTGGCGAGTGCCCTGAGGTGGCTGGGGGAAGGAACAGGTGGGAGAAGTCCAGAAGAGGAGCATCCCTGGGTCCCAGGTTGATTTGGAGGGGGCCAGAGTCAGCAGCAGCTCCTGGCCAGGCAGGCCTGACTCTTCTCTGGGACATAGGCACAGCTTGGGGATACAGTGTTAGAGATGTGGCTTTAGTTCCTCTCCGGGGCGCCTCTCTTGACCCCAGTGCCTGCTGCTACCTCTAGAAACATCTCTTCTAGACATGAGGAGCAATGCCCCAAGGGCTGGGACTAGGGATGGAGGGGCGGCCCTCCATCTCTTGCCTTTATGTGAGTGGACACGGAGGGCAGTCTTGGGGAAGATGTCCCCTCAGCCCCTCCCTAGTGTCCAGCTAGTGCTGGACGCCGGGCTACGTTCAGGGTGGACATGTGAAGACCTCTTGGGGACACAGGCTATTAGGTGGGACCACTCAAAGTGGCCCATGAGCTGGTGCCAGGCCATCAGCTCTTTGGTACCAGTGGGTGACAAGAAAATCATTTAGGAACTTGGACTTCAACACTGCTGCAACATCCATACCTGTAACTTTGTACTTGACAGAGGTATTAGTTCACAATGGCCTGGAAATGAAATAAAGCAAAACCATCACTGCAGAGAAGCAGCAGTGCTCTGGGAACTATGGGCTGTGCACAGATGGTAAGAGAGCTGTTCCCAGGAACCTCCCAGCCACCGCACACCCCTGGTTTCCTATGTATGAAGTGGTGAAACAGGCATTCAGTCCCTCAGTGTTCTAGCTGGTTCCCATGCCAGCCCTTCCCTCTCAGAGATCCTGCTGTCCCGATGGCTCTCATAGTGTGGCCTGCCCACCTGCAGAGTCAGCAAGACATGGGAGGGCGTTAGGAAAACACACATTCTCGGGTTCCTCCTGAAACCCACTACATCAGGACCCCTGGGCCCAGCAGCCTATTTCTATAAGCCTTCCAGAGCATTCTGGTAGATAGAGCATTTTTTCTTAAAAAGAAAGAAAGAGCATTCTTTCTTAAAAACAGCATAATAAACACGTTTATGCTTTGCTTCCTTTGAATGGGTCACTCTTCTCCACAACATATTCTAAGCTTCTTAAGGGCAAAGGTCCAGAATTCTCCATCTGCCTCAACTTATGCAGTTGCTAGCCCAGTGTTGAGATAGGAGCTGAAAAAACCAGCCACCAATATGTTCTGTCTCCTCAAATTCATTGCAATTGCTCTGTCCATTTTATAGCCGGGCAAACCAAGCAATAGAAGGAACACAGTAAGTCTGATTTTAGGACCAATCGTGGAAGAATAGGGATGAACATCCTCTTCTCCTTTCTCCCTGGTATTTCTTGCTCCAGGAGCCTAGAATTAATTCCCTTCAGATCCCCCTCTTCACTATTCCACAGTCCCCTACTCTTCCCAAAGTTTCACCGTTTTTGGCCTTTTGTAGGGCCTGCTGGGTCTTTTAAATTTAAGAGTCTGGTTGAGGGTCCCAGAAGGAAGTGACCAGCTCTGTGGGCATTTTGGACACTCAGAGAAACCTGACCTCTGTGGATGCCATTGCTCTCTGCAGACCAAATAGAGGGAATTCAGGGCATTTCTCACATGGCAAGACACCAAAACCATCTGTTCTACACCTGCCCACTGGCCTCGAGGCCATTAAGTGGTATTGTGGTACATCTCCTCAGAGGTCTCTGAAGGAGTCGGGCCACCCCTTGTCCCAGTGGTGGCAGAGACTCCGATGGTGGGGCCAGGGGTGGGCCCATGTGGCCTTGCTGTCCTTGTGGGGTCAGATCTGGGGGGGGCGAGTACACCGTCTTACTCTGGGTCTTGGAGCTCTGGCCTGCTGATGGCCTGCCGAAGGGAGGGAGGGAAGGAGGGGTTTGGAGACAGTATCGGTGAGCCGGCACATTTCCTGTACTTGCCAAATGACAAGCTGCAGTAATGCAAGTCAGGAGATGGCCCGGGACAGGCGTATGGAAACAACTGGCTTCTGTGCTGAGGACCCTGGCACTGCCCTGGGGCCTGACCCCACGTTCTCACTTCTTCCTCTCTGGGAAGAGCAGGCCTTGGATCGAGCATGTCATGGCCACTCCCCAAACCCCTGTGGTCAGCACAGGAGAGCTAGCTGCCTCTGAGCAGGCAGAACCTAGGGGAGGCTCTGTGCAAACCAGCCCTCCTGACCAGGTGGTGATCATGCCCTATTCCTCCAGCTCCTCATCCTCCTCATGGCTCCCTGCTATTAAGAGATTATGCTCCATGGCTCCAAGCATTTTGAAGGAAGTAGTGCCTAAAAGCAAGTGTCACTCAGTCTTCTTTTTTTTGTCCTTTCTGCTCTGTTTATCGTAGGGAACAGATTCAGGACATTTTGCAGGGTACTGTGACTCACCATTTGCTTGACACTGCACCCTTAGAATAAAAGGCGACTCCTACTCAGTTTCCAGCTCACCTCCTGCCCTCACCTTCCCCCTAGGTCGTAGCTGATGTGCCTGCTGCTATTCCTCCTACACGCCAGTCTCCTGCCTGCCTCGGGGCTACACGTGCTGTTACATCTGCCTGGGTCATTCTGTGCTCATCTCTGCTTGCCTGGATTCTTTGTCCTATTTGGGTCTGACATGTGAGCTCATCTCCCCAGAGGTGATCACATCTCATGACCATATATAGTGTCACCTGCTTTCCTTCCTCTGTCTCTTGCACTGCCCTGGCTCTGGCACCATCTCTTCCAACCTCTCCTTTATTTCTTACCTGGCACTAGCCACTCTCCACCTTTACTTTCACCTTAGTGAGAATGTTTATTGCTGTCTACCTCCCTGGGATGAACACTCCACAGAAGAGGGCCGCATCTGGCTGTTTCCTCCTGGATCCCGGTGACTTTACCCACGGCTGGCATCCTGTGAATGTTGGTGGAGTGCATGATGAGTTTGGAGATAATAGGCTATGTTAGCTTTCTGTAGCTTAAATTTGCTCTGCTGTAACAAATTACCACAAACTAGATGGCTTTAAACAAAATAAATTTATTCTCTCGCAATTCTGGGGTCCAGAAGTCCACAGTTTCACAGGGCTAAGGTATTGGCAAGACCACATACTTTCTGAGGACTTCCAGCATGCTCTTTGCCTCTTCCAGCTTCTGATTGTTGCTGGTGTCTGGGCCTTATCACTCCAATATCTGCCCCCATATTCACACTGCCTTTTCTCTCTTATATAGATACATATGATTGCATTTTAGGACCCACCAGGATAATCCAGATTAGGCAATTCCTCTCAATATTCCTAATTTAAGCACACCATTTGCCACATAAGGTCATATCCACAGGTTGCAGGGATTAGGAGTTGGAAATAGGAGCCAAGGTCACCATTCAGCTCACAACAGATGGAAATCATAATATGGCCTAGCTCATTGCACAAAATTGTTGGCAAGGTCCAAGGTCATTTGCAAAAGGATATGCATTAAAACTGAACAATTCCCTTCAAATTTTTGTTCTTAGCGACTTCTAGAAGAATGCAAGATGCAACCTAAAAGTGAGTTTTTGCACTGACTACCAGGATGCTTGTTTCCACGCATGTCGCCACTGAAATATGGGATGGTGCAAGAGGAATTTGTTCTGACCTTGCTCTCCTGGGTGTTGCTGGCCTGGCAGCCTCTGCTGGTGTCACAGCCATGCTTTAACAACAGCAGCTGCTTGAACTTAAGGGCATTTTGCTGAAAAATTAGACAGGACTGAAACAATCTGAGGGTTGTAGCCTGCTCACAATGTTGCAAGCTCAGCAAAGATAATCAAATTTGCTTTGTGTGCAGAATTGCCATTCCCTCTCTGGCAGGAAGTTCGCGGTATCTTTCCAATAGGAGAATCCGGTGTTCTACTTAATGGCAAAAGTGAAGGACAGATAGGCAGGGAGCCGAAGGCTGTGGGAGGGAGGTCAGAGGAGAGAATACAGAAGATTACTGTAGGGTTCTTCCTAGTTCCAACTGGAATCGCTGGGGAGTTTTAAAATCCTGACAACTGGGCCCTAGTTTTCTCCAAGGTGCTCTCCTGGCTCCCTGGAGCAGTGGGTCTCAACTTTGGCTGCACATTAGAATCATCTGAGGAGCTTTAAAAAATATGGATGCCTGGGTCCCACCCCCATAAATCTAGTTTGCTTCATCTAGGGTTTGGTCTGCCCACTGGGATTGTTAAATCTCCCCGGCCAGTTCTAACATGATCCCGAGGCCAAGAACCATTGGCCTTGAGCAGAGGTTCTCCAATGCAGGATCAGTACAGAAGCAGCATGGTCTCCTAGGAGCTTGAGAGAAGTGGGAATTCTCAGATGCCACCCAGAGTCACTCAGTCAGGGAGCCGGGGTTAAACCTGGCCTTCTGCGCTCTGACCATGTTTTGTATTATTCGTGTATAGCCTGACTTGCACGATATAGAGGCAGCACAAATCTTGTTTGTAACCCAACCATTGCTGAGGATATGTGTGGGGTGGATGGGCCCAGCTATGTCTTCTTGGGAAGCCCTGAGGAGTTTTTCCTGAAGGGGACAGGAGATTGGGGAGTGATTCAGCAACCTTATTAGGCCCCCACGTTTGGGGGCTGGCTGCTCTGGCTGCCTCCACAGGCCACCTTCCAGCCCCAGATGCACCAGCTATTTAAAGTCTCAGCTGAATAATATTTTCCGTCAGTGGAGCAGACTTTACTTAGAAGTCCTTCGGGGCTCCTGGGGGGTCATGTTTCTCAGCTTATCTATGACTGTCTGGACTTGAGTCCCTGGGACAGATTACTTGTTTCTGGTTTTCCCCTCCTAATTGACACCTAATTGAGGGGGAGGGGGAAAGGAATGACCTGGAATGTTCCCTGCCCTTGCAGGAAGCCTCCCAGAGCTCATGTAGCCTTCACAACCCCTCATCCTCTGAGAAAGGGTGGCTATGAGGGAGGTGAGCCATTGCCCAAGTTCACACCACTCATCCATGACAGCCTCAGGTCTCAAATATAAATCTCTGTCCCAGTGGGCTCATTGTCCCGCCCTTCATTGTGTTTCAGGGGCCATGTTCCTCCCTCACAGGCTGTGAGCCTGCCATCCTTGGGGACTGATTCCAGACTGAAGGTTGAGTGATTAAGTGCTAAATGACAGGAAGTTCCTGCCTGCTATCTAAGGTATGAGAAGAGTCTCCAGAACACATCCCAAGAAGCATGGCACCCATCAGCCTTTCTGAGCAGGATGGGGAGAAGCCCAGACTGTCCCTTAGGCTCCTGGCAGAGCTAGCTGATGGGCTCTCTCCCCACATCCAGGACCAGTTTGTTCAGGCATCTGAGGCAGATGGCCTGCTTTCCGACACCGTCAGTGAGACATTGTCTGCTTGCAGGATCACTGTCGTTGGTGGTACCTGGGACTCTCTGGTCCTGAGCTGGAGACATCCTCTTAGGTACAGCCCTTGGGGGGAGTGGTGTGGGCAGGGGGGCAATTGGCCTTCCATGTCATCAACAAAGTCCTCAGCCAGTCCCATGGGAGCTTTGGCCCATCCTGGATAAAATCATGGGGGCTTGTTAGGTACTTATGACTCCCACTGTTGCCAAATTTGGGAAGCATGTGAACCTGGGTGAGGAGAGGTGAACTGTGAGGAGAGGGATCTGCCAGCCAGCTCTCGGGCAGCTAAGTGAGCACGTGCCCTGGCCTGATGGAGGGGTCCAAGTGGGCACAGAGCACCCACTGTAGTCACACACCAGTGAGCCAAGCCCAATCCAGGCCAGCCTGAGGGGCTGTGTCTTGTGAGGGAGCAGAGCCAGTGTGTCTATGAACGAGGCCTGAAAGCACTTGGGCTTCAATAAGCCTCACTATTCACTAACTGTGGGGCTTGAGGAAGGCTACACAGTCTCTCTGTGACTCAATTTTCTTGACTGTAAGATGGATATACTATTGGCATTTATTTTCATTGTGAGGATGAAAGGAACTATCATGTGGAAAGAATTTAACTCAGTGGTTGGCAAAGTGCTTAATAAACAGCATTTTGTTCCTGGAAAGGGTTTCATGTGCTGAGGAAACTCCCTGTGCATAGAGAATGTCAAGTCTGAGGACAAGTATGACTTCAGAGTAGGAGAAGATCAAGAGGGTTGCCTCTTCTGGCACACACACATGTGTGCACGTGGACACATAAACAGACAGACAGACAGACACACACGCACACACACACACACACACACACACACACACACACACACCAGGGAAAGACAGTCATGACAAGAATGTGGAGAATAATAGCAGTCAATGCTCAGACTAAGAGTTTCTACATGAACTCGTGAAGCCCCATCAGGAGGTTGGGAATCCCAGGACAGGCTACCCACAGGTAGGGTATTAGCGAGGCTCATCAGCAGTCAGGTAGACATACAGAAGGGTTTTGAGGTGTCCCTCCAAGTCTCCTGGAACTCTTCTGGGCTCCTGAGATACATGCAGATTTGATGGTGTTCCCAGTGGGGAGGACAAAGAGCATGTGGACCGTCAATCCAAGCCTACTGGGAACATGGCAATGCAGAGAACCAGGTGGGGGGACATGTAGCTCCAAAGACACTGTATGGACGCATGCTGACCATAATCTCAAAAGCTCCTGCTGATACCTCGATGCTGGGTGTGCCCACCTCCTCATCCCTTCAGTAGCTGGTTTTATGAGCCCCCCCAGAGAAAAGGAAGGAGAGGGAAAAATTCCGCTTTAATCTGAAATGACCAGGTTTACTGTCATGGAGATAAATTAAGCTTCCTCACCCCCAGCAGCAGGAATGGGGGTAAAAAGTAGTGACCAAGTTACACTGTTGTAGAAAAAGAGTTGCATTGGAGTCTGAATTCTGGACCTGAATGTTTGCACCTCTTTAGGTCTCTTGAAACCCATCACTCATTTGTCATTCCCACTTCTGAAGATTTCTACAGACTCCATCCAAGGAATAGAGAGCAATGCATTTCAAAGATGAGAAGGTATATACAGAAGAGTATTATATAAATGTTAACACGCTGTACAAATGTAAGAGATGGGGATAGTGATAATACGCAGAATTCAATTTTCACAGAGAGAAAAGCATTAAATGCAGAAGGCACTAAGAGGGGATTATCCTGAGAGGAAATTCCTAATGCTACTTCAAATTGTCTCAGTTACTATGCCATGTAAAGTCCTAAAAATCGCTTCCTGTCACTGTTATATATGGCATTATGCAGGTGATTAACTAGCTCTTGAGTGAGTCATATTGGCTAATTCCCATAATTGTAGGGCTTTTTTTTTGTTTTGTTTTGTTTTAAAGCCCATAGACACTGCCTTGAGAAGCTTCCAGGAGGTGATAGGCTTCATACCCAACATAAGCCTGTCATAATCCTGTGTTTACAATGTTAGACTATCATGTTTCCAAATGCAACTTTCCTTTCCTTGGTTTGTTGGTATTTGGGTTGTATCCAGATTTTTGCAATTGTGAATAATGCTACTGTGAACATTCAAGTGTTTGTGTGACTCTAATACTTTCATTTCTCTTGGGGACATACCAAAGGGTGAGATTGTCAGATCATATGGTAATTCTATGTTTAATCCTTTGAGGAACTGCCAGACTGGTTTTCAAAGTGGCTGCACTATTTTACATTCCCTTTGGCAGTAAATGAGAGTTCTGATTCTTCACATCCTTGTCAATACTTATTGTCTGACTTTTTTTATTATAGCCATCCTAAGTGAGTGAGTGTGAAATGGTATCTTACTGCAGTTTTGATTTGTATTTACCTAATGACTAATGATATATATTTTTGTGTGCTTGCTAACCATTTGCACATCCTCTTTAGAGAGATGTCTGCTCAAGATTCTTGCTTATTTTTATTTATTTTTATTTTATATTTAAGATTTTATTTTATTTTATTTTATTTATTTATTTATTTTTTTTACAAATAGTTTATTGTCAAATTAGTTTCCACATAACACTCAGTGCTCATCCCCATAAGTGTCCTCCTCCATGCCCATCCCCCCCCCCCCCCCCCCCCCTCAGTTTTTGTCAGCATTCAAGAGTCTCTCATGGTTTGCCTCTCTCCCTTTCCCCCACCATTTCCGCCCTTCTTCTCCCCCTTGGTCCTCCATCAAGTTCCTCCTAATCCTCCTATACGTGCAAACATATGATATTTGTCCTTCTCTGCCTGACTTATTTCGCTCAGCATTACACCCTCAAGGTCCATCCATGTTGCTACACATGGCCAGATTTCATTCTTTCTCACTGTTGGTGGGAATGTAAACTGGTACAGCCCCTCTGGAAAACAGTGTGGAGGTTCCTCAGGAAACTAACAGTAGAACTCCCCTATGACCCAGCAATAGCACTGCTAGGAATTTACCCAAGGGATACAGAAATGCTAAGATTTTATTTTAAAGTAATCTCTACACCCAACATGGGGCTTGAGCCTACAACCCCAAGATCAAGAGTCGCAGACCCCACCAACTGAGCCAGCCAGGCACCCCTTTTGCTTATTTTTAAAGTTAGGTTGTTTTCCCTTTTGGTTTTTGGGTTGTAAGCATTCTTATATATTCTGGATACAAGTTCCTCATCAGATACATGATTTGGAAATGTTTCCTCTCATCCCGCGAGTTATTTTTTCATTCTTTTGAAAATGACCTTTGAGGGGGGTTTGGGTGGCTCAGTAGGTTAAGTGTCCAATTTCGGCTCAGGCTATGATCTCACAGTTCATGAGTTTGAGCCCCGTGTTGGGCTTTGTGCTGACAGCTCAGAGTCTGGAGCCCAGTTCAGATTCTGTATCTCCCTTTCTCTCTGTCCCTCTGCCTCACACGCACTCTCTCTCAAAAATAAATAAACATTAAAAAAAGAAAAAAGAAAATGACCTTTGATGCACAAAAAGTTTTTAATTTTGATGAAGTCTAATTTATCTATTTTTCTTTGATTGCTTGTGCTTTTGGCATCATATTTAAGAAACATCGCCAAATCCAAGGTCATGCAGATTTGCCCCTATGTTTTCTACTAAAAATTAAATTTCTTAAATTTAGGTCTTTGATCCATTTTGGGTTAACTTTCATATATAATGTGACTTCATTCTTTTGCATGTGAATATCCAGTTGTCCCAGAACCATTTTGCTGAAGACTCTGTTTTTCTCTATTCAATGGACTTTGGCACCCTTGTTAAAAATCAGTTGGGAGCGCCTGGGTAGCTCAGTCAGTTGAAAGTCCGACTTCGGCTCAGGTCACAATCTCACGGTTCGTGGGTTCGAGCCCCTCATCAGGCTCTGTGCTGACAGCTAGTTCAGAGCCTGGAGCCTGTTTCAGATTCTGTGTCTCCCTCTCTCTCTGAACTTCCCTTGCTCATGCTGTCTCTCTTCTCAGAAATAAATAAAACATTAAAAAATATATTTGAGAGATTTTTCAAAATTATTTCTTTGAATATTTTTTCTACGCCTTTACCTGTCTCTTTTACTTCCAGTCCTTCCATCACATGTATGTTGATATCCTACCTTTCTGTGAGACATTTATTTTTCTTCATTTTTTTTCTTGCTCTTCTTTGGATTACACAATCTCTATCAATCTATCTTCTCGTTTGCTAATTCTTTCTTCTGCCAGTTCCAAGGCACTGTCAAGTTCCTCTGGCGAGTTTTTCATTCTAATCATTACACCCTTTAGTTATGGAATTGTTATTTGGTTTTTTATTATAATTTCTCTCTCACAAGTGGCACTTTTTTATTGGATGCAACATTGTCATCATATATTCCTTTACTTCTTTAATCATACCCTCCTTATTTCTTGAACATTATGGTTAATTTGAAGTCTTATTCTCTTAAATCTGACTTCTGGTCTCTTTCAGGCAGCTTCTATTGCCTGGGTTTTTTGTTTTTTTTTTGTTTTTTTTTTTTGTTTTTTTCCTGGTGTGTGGGATGTATGTCCTTGTTTCTTTGAATGTTCTATATTTTTTTGTTGGAAACTGAACACTTTAGATACTATATTGTTGCAATTCTGGTTATTAGTCTCTCTTCTCTGGGGCTTGCTATCATCATAAACTTGTTTACCTATTTAATGACTTGCTGGCTTATTTTAGTGAAGCCTATTTCCCTGTCTTCCTCCCCTACATTGCTACAGTGTGAATGAAACCTCTGATGGTGCTTCTTGGGAACATATTCTTGGGGAAGCCCATAGTCACCCTAGAGTGACACTAGTTTTCTATGATTTCAATTCATTCTTAACATTTGTTAGGCTTGTTGTACAACTCAGGATTTGGTGGACCTTTATGAATATTCCTTGTGCACTAGAAAAGAATGTTGTATGGGAGTGTTCTATACATGTTTATTAGACCCAGTTGTTTGATGGTGTTTTTCTTTTTAAAAAAAATTTTATGTTTATTTTATTTTTGAAAGGGGGGTGTAGAGAGAGAGGGAGACACAGAATCCAAAGCAGGATCCAGGCTCTGAGCTGTCAGCACAGAGCCCGATGTGGGGCTCCAACCCATGAACCGTGAGATCATGATCTGAGCCAAAGTCTGCAGCTTAACCAACTGAGCCACCTAGGCACCCCCTTACCATTTCTTTATACAAATAATATGAACAAGATAAAGATGATGATAAGATGGAATTGAAATAATCTGTATGCTCAGAATGATAGGAGAGAAATAATATTTTAAAACTTAATAGCAGTGTAATTGTACAGTCTTCTTAGAAAGGAATTTGGAATAAAACAAAAAAAATGTTAAAGCATTTATACATGCTTGGGAATTTATCCCAAGGAAATAACTCTAAAAATGAAGCTATATACTAAAAAGGTACTTACTTAAAAATTATCTCTAATAGCCAGGCATTGGAAATAACCCCAGTGTACCCAAACTAGGGAACATTTTGTCAAATTATGGTACATAAATAGTATGTTATGGAATGTAGTCATTTAAAATGAGTATTTTGAATATTATGTAGGAGGATACAAAAATGAATCAGTTATCTATTGCTGTGTAATTTTAACACTTAACTAGACCGGATTAAGATTTTTTTGAAAGGGACCTAAAACTATGGATGCTACCCAAATGAAAGGGATAGGAAAAGAAGTTTTAACAAAATATTGTTGAAGCCTATAATTTAAAAAAATGAAAACACTCTTCATATTTGTACTTCACCCAGCATGTTAAAAAAAACCCCAACACCTCCACCAGTAACATGTACTTTTATATTACCATTTTATTCAATCCTTATTAATTTTAGTAGAGATTTTTTGGGGAGGTGGTGTTTTTATGCAAGCATATAATCTTCAAGTGAAATTAATTTTGTGCCATTAATATTAGTCCTGAGTATGTTGTCTTATAGCATTAGGAAAAATTTCTCTAAAATAATGTTGAATAACAATAGTGATATAAGACAAGAATTTTCTATTCCAGAATCCTTAACATAATTTATTATATAAATAATGTAAAGGAAAAAATATGATTATAGCAAATAACATTTAGCAAATGCTAAAATGGTATTATATAAAATTTCACATTCAATCCTTATAAAAATTCTAAGTATAATTGGAATATGAGGGTACAAAAAATGATATTTCCCCAAACTAACAAACATCCTATTTTGTACATCACTAAAAAAATATGTTCAAGATAGTCATTCAAAATGTCTCCATTCTAAGGTGCTGGCTGGCTCAGTCAGTAGAGCATGCAACTGTTAATCTCAGGGTCATGACTTTGAGCCCCATGTTGGGTGTAGAGCTTACTTGAAAAGAAGAAAAAAAGAAAAGGAATGGATTTTCAGGGACACCTGCCTGACTTAGTCAGAAGAGCATGTGACTCTAGATCTTGGGGTTGTGAGTCTGAGCCCCATGTAGGGTGTAGAGATTACTTAAATAAGTTAAAAAAAAAAACCAAAAAAATTGAAATGTCTCTGTACCATAACATAATATTAATGTATCAAATTTAACGAATTTAGTTCAAGGATTATTGTGTTAATTTGAATATCCTTGAGAGTCCTCATTGCCTCCTTATCACTCCCCCCTCCATTTTCATCTTTTGTGCCATGTCTGTGAACTCTATGCTTAACCCCAGGTCATAAAGATTTTTTTCTATTGTTTCTCCTCAAAATTTTATATTTCCACATTTTATGCTGAGAATTATGATCCATTTTGAGTTCATTTTTGTGTCAGATGTGAGACTTAGGTTGGTATTCAATTTTTTGCATGTAGATGTCACGTCACCATTTTTTGAAGACTGTCCTTCCTCCATTGTATTGCTTTCGCAATTCAGTTTTGCTCCTCCAGTTTCTCAAAATTCACTAGCCATTTTGGTGAGTCTATTTTTGGATTCCCCTTTTGTTCTACTGCCTTAATGACCATAGCTTTATTATGTAAGTCTTACTTAAAAATTTTTTTTTAGTTTATTTTTTATTTTTGAGACAGAGAGAGACAGAGCATGAGCAGGGGAGGGACAAAGGGAGAGGAAGACACAGAATCTGAAACAGGCTCCAGGCTCTGAGCTGCCAGCACAGAACCGGATGTGGGGCTCCAACCCATGAACCGCGAGATCATGACCTGAGTCGAAGAGGGATGCTTAACCGATTGAGCCACGCAGGCACCACTAATGTAAGTCTTAAAGTCAAGTAGTGTGATTCCTCTCACTTATTCTTCTTTTAAAAAATAGCTTGGCCATTCTAGTTCCTTTGCCTTTCCATATATGTTTTATTTATTTTTATTTTTTTATTTTTATATTTTTTATTAAAAAATTTTAAGTTTATTTTTAAATTATTGTCAAGTTGGTTTCTTATTTATTTATTTATTTATTTATTTATGTTTTCTTTCTTTTTTTTAAAAAATAGTTTATTGTCAAGTTGGTTTCCATATAACACCCAGTGCTTATCCCAGCAAGTGCCCTCCTCCATGCCCATTACCCCCTTCCCCCTCCCCTTCACCCCCATCAGTCCTCAGTTTGTTCTCAGCATTCAGGAGTCTCTCATAGTTTGCCTCCCTCCCTCTCCCCCACTATTTTCCCCCCTTCTTCTCCCCCACGGTCTTCCATTAAGTTCCTCCTAATCCTCCTATATGTGCAAACATATGGTATCTGTCCTTCTCTGCCTGACTTATTTCTCTCAGCATAACACCCTCAAGGTCCATCCATGTTGCTACACATGGCCAGATTTCATTCTTTCTCATTGCCATGTAGTATTCCATCGTACAGATAAACCACATCTTCTTGATCCATTCGTCTGTTGATGGACACTTAGGCTCTTTCCATGTTTTGGCTATTGTTGAGAGTGCTGCTATGAATATTGGGGTACATGTGCCCCCATGCATCAGCACTCCTATATCCCTTGGGTAAATTCCTAGCAGTGTTATTGCTGGGTCATAGGGGAGTTCTATTGTTAATTTTTTGAGGAACCTCCACACTGTTTTCCAGAGGGGCTGTACCAGTTTACATTCCCACCAACAGTGTAGGAGGGTGCCTGTTTCTTCACATCCTCGCCAGCATCTAGAATCTTCTGATTTGCTCCTTTTAGTCACTCTGACCGGCATGAGGTGGTATCTAAGTGTGGGTTTTTTTTTAAATAGTTTATTATCAAGTTGGTTTCCATATAAAACTCAGGGCTCATTCCAACAAGTGTCCTCCTCCATGCCCATCACCTCCCATCCCCTCCTCCCACCCCCATCAGTCCTCAGTTTGTTCTCAGCATTCAAGAGTCTCTCATGGTTTGCCTTTCCATATACATTTTAGAATCAGCTTGTCTATATCTATCAGATATTCCATTGTGATTGTGATTTATATTGCCTAAATTCCATATAACTTCCACTTATCCACCAAAAAAAAAATTCTGGGAGCTGAATCATGATTCCTGGAATAAATCTGTTATCATTGTTTATCATCCTTTTAATCTACTGATGAATTTGGGGTGCCTAGGTGGCTCAGTCGGTTAGGTATCTGACTTTGGCTCAGGTCATGATCTCACATTTTGTGAGCTCAAGCCTGGAGTTGGGCACTGTGCTGACAGCTCTGAGCCTGGAGCCTGCTTTGGGTTCTGTCTCCCTCTCTCTCGCTGCTTCTCCTCTCTTCTCTCTCTGTCTGTGACTCTCTCTGTCTCTCAAAAATAAACATTAAAAAAATTGAATACACTGATGAATTCAATTTGTCAATATTTCATTTATAAGCTTTTGCCTCTACATTCATAAAAAAAGTTGACATAGAGTAGAGTTTCTTTGTTTTGTACATCCTGTATAAGGTTTTGCCAATATGACTAAGGTAGCTTCATTGTGGATTTGGAAATTTTTTCATCTTTTTCTATAGTTTTGGAATAGTTTAATGTAGGAATTATCTATATTTTTACAGACTTTCTGAGTCTATGCCTATATACAAATATCTTCTCTTGACAGGTGATTGATTTTGTGGCTGGGTATAGGATTCTTGGAATACTGTCCTTATTTTGTCATCTTGAAACATTTTCCCACAGTCTTACCTCCAGTATTGGCGACAAGGAGCCTGATGCCAGCCTATCTTTTTTCCTTTGAAAGTAATCTGTCATTTCTTTCTATAAGCATGTAATATTTTCTTTTCTATAATTGGAATTCAGGAATTTTATCAGGAAATGTCACTGGAGGGGCGCCTGGGGGCTCAGTCAGTTGAGCGTCTGGCTTCGGCTCAGGTCATGATCTCACGGTTCGTGGGTTTGAGCCCCGCGTCGGGCTCTGTGCTGACAGCTGGCTCAGAGCCTGGAGCCTGTTTCAGATTCTGTGTCTCCCTCTCTCTCTGACCCTCCCCTGCTCACACTGTCTCTCTCACAGAAATAAATAAAACATTAAAAAAAATTTAAAAAAGGAAATGTCATTGGAGTCCTGGATTTCTTCTTTATTTAATTATGATTAATTTTACTTGGGGCTCTGTCACTCCTTTAACCTGAGGACTCAAGAATTTTCCTACTCAAATTTTCTTTTATGATTTCTTTATGTATTACTTCCTCATATGTTCCCCTTTACTCTTCTAGTAAACTTTTATTATTCACATTCACATATCCTGGCCTGTCTTCCAAGTCTCTTTTTTTAATTCCTTAGAATTCCACATCATTTATAAAACACTCCTAACATTTGACCTTCCAAAATAGTAATTTGGTTCCAACAAAGAATATTCTCTTCTCCATTAGTCTATTGAATTTGATATAAGTATTTTATATTTTATGGTTCTGTGTTAAATTGAATGCTCTTGGGAGTTCTCTTTTGCCTTTTGTTCAAGTTCTTTTGTTTTTTCCATTAGCTCTATTTTAATAGTAGTCATATATTCTCCTTGTTAAACTTAGTCTTCTCCCTCAAGTTGCTGAATTTCCTTAATTCAGTGGTTCTTGACCTTGGCCAACATGAAAATCTATCTACAAAGGTTTTTAGAATCCCAGTGCCAGGATGCAGAGAACCCAATTAATGAAAAATCTCTGGGGATGGAATTCAGGCATCAGTAGGTAGCTTTTTAAAGTTCCTCAGGTGATTTAATGTAGTAGCCAGGAGTAAGCACTACACTCTTAAATCATTCTCATTTTATTTACTTATTTATGAATGAATATTCCTTTAGAATTTGTAAAGATTATAATGTTGGTGTCTCAATGGGCAGTTATTTCTCTTATGAGGTGATGGCGGAAAACCTGGAAAAGTGTTCACTCTATTGGAAAATGGGAGGAGATTCTCTGTCCCTAGGTCTCTTTGGCGACAAACCCCAATAGGGACTGCTGTGAATGCATTTCAATGTGCATCACCCTCCCCACTCCCCAGGTTCACAGTAATCTGTGGACTAGGCAGACTTTCTAAAGATCACAACCATCAAGATAAGCAGGGGCAGGAAAAGATTTTTTGTTTAAAGGTGATTTTGTGTGTGTGGGGAGTCTGGGTGGCTCAGTCGTTTAAGTGTCTGACTTCTGCTCAGGTCATGATCTTGCCGTTCCTGAGTTTGAGCTCCATGTTGGGCTCTGTGCTGACAGCTCAGAGCCTGAAGCCTGTTTCAGATTCTGTATTTCCCTCTCTCTCTCTGCCTCTCCCCCACTTGCGCGTGCTCTCTCTCTCAAAAATAAATAAACATTAAAAATTAATATAAAGATGATTTTTGTTTGCACCTTGCTAGTTGTGTCATTCTAAATAGAGAGATGGAAGGGAGGTGAATAGCCATGCAGGTAAGCAGCCATCTTGCCAGAATCCCCTGTGAGATTCTTGGTGATTAAAATTTTATTACAATTTAGATTTTTAGGGTCAGATGATTAGTGTAAATGTCAAATGTCCAGGGGTGCCTGGGTGGCTCAGTTGGTTGAGTGTCCGACTTCGGCTCAGGTCATGATCTCACGGTTTGTGAGTTTGAGCCCCGTGTCGGACTCTGTGCTGATGGCTAGCTCAGAGCCTGGAGCCTGTTTCAGATTCTGTGTCTCCCTCTCTCTCTGACCCTCCCCTGCTCACGCTGCCTCTCTCTCTCTCTCTCTTTCAGAAATAAATAAAACATTTAAAATGTCAAATGTCCATAGCCTTAAATTGGGTTCATAAAAAAAGCCTCTCATGTATATATACACAATAACATGGATGAATCTCAAATGCATTATGCTAAGTGAAAGAAGACAGATGCACAAGGATACACACTGTATGATTCCATTTCTATGATTCTAGAGAAGACAAAGACAAACCATAAGGACAGAAAACAGATCACTGGTTGCCAGGGCTTAAGAGTCAGAGGAGGTGATTGTCTACAAAAGGGCACTGGAGGGAAATTAGGGGTGATGGAACTCTTCTATATCTTAATTGTGGTGGTAGTTACCTCATTATATGTATCTGTCAAAACTCCTAGTACTGTGCACTAAAAACAGAATATTTTATTTCATATGCAATATGAAATAATATGCAATATGCAGTAAACCCTCTTGGAAAAAAAATCTCATGTACCTCCTCCATAGTACTGATCATTTTTCAGATACCCAAAATGCTCAAAGTCTTTTCAGCCTTTGTCCATTCTATTTGTTCTATTTGCCAAGAAATTCCTATTTAACCTTTATGACTTGGATTAGATACTACTTCCTCTGGAAAGTCTTTCACATTGCTGGAAGACTCCTTGCGCTTTTCTAACACGCAGTGATTCCTGCTACCCCAGCTCTCCTTCTGTGCTGTTGCAGAAGCTTGTCTATATGTTTGTATTCTCTGGTAGACTGTAAGTCAATGAAAGCAAGGATTTCATCTTAGTTTTCATTGTTTCCCATCACATGACTCAGTCTAATTATTATTTTTTTAAATGTTTTATTTATTTCTAGGAGAGAGAGAGAGAGACAGGGTGAGCAGGGGAAGGTCAGAGAGAGGGAGTCACAGACCGAAACAGGCTCCAGGCTCTGAGCTGGCAGTCAGCACAGAGCCTGACGCGGGGCCCGAACCCACGAACCGCGAGATCATGACCTAAGTGAAAGTCGGACGCTTAACCGACTAAGCCACCCAGGCGCCCCAACTCACTCAGTCTAATTATTGAATCACCTATAACTTGGCCAACCAAGGTCGCTGTCAGCTAGCACATGTATGTGTTCACTAGGAACTTGTGTTTTTAGGAACCGTCCAGGAAGCCCCTAAAAATTCAGGAAATGTCCAGAAATTACTTGCAAAATCTTTACACTAGAGCATGTGTGTTCAGCTGTGAGCTCACAAAGCAGGTAGCCATGCCACTGACTTTTTGAACATGAAAGGTGGGTATCTAGAGGAAGATATTTTGAGAAGACAGAAGTGGGTTCCCTGAAAATCCATGGTCCATAACACCTCACTCATTTTTATAGCTGCAATCAACAAGAAAGCTTGTTCTATTTGCCTTCCTTGCTTCACAATATAATTTCAGAGACCGATGAACAATGTTTTCGGCACTAGAATCAATACTTCTGATTATGGCTGCTTTTGTGCTAGTCTCTCCCTGGTGGAAATATTGCCAGGAAAGAGGGGGACGATCTATGGTTGCTTCACGATCTTGATGTTTTAGTTCTCAAAAGCTGTCTGTTCTAACAAAAAGCTGCATTCATTTTGAAAAATTTGAAGGCTCAGAGAAGGGTAAGAGAAGAGAATTGATAGCTTTGACGCACTTGTGATGAAGCTGTTGTACCTGAAAAAATAAGGACACATACACCCACCTCTGCTTCAGAATCACATTTCTTTTCCTTGATTCCAAGCCAAAGGTGTCTTGTAAAAGCTCTTCTTGTAGTTGGCCTCTCAATCTGTGCTCCCAAGGGATTCTTGCCCATACCATTTAACTGAATTAATATCTCTTTTGCATTTAGCTCAGTGGTAGGACCTTTCTATTGCTCATTTCAGGATTCTCCTCCCTTTTACTTTAGGACTGCATCTAAGTTCTGGAAAGCTGCAGAGGACCAGATGTCCAGAGGTGAGGGAGGAAGGGAGCCTGTGATATTATGACCTACAATTAGAAATACACATGTTCGTTTTTGATCCTGGTTCCTGACACAGGAACCCTTGTAACTTCCTAAGTGATAAGGGCACTAGGAACATCTCTTGTTCTAATATTTGGTCTTTTTTTTTTTTTTTTTACAAATAGTTTATTGTCAAATTAGTTTTCACATAACACCCAGTGCTCATCCCCACAAGTGCCCTCCTCCATGCCCATCCCCCCTCCCCCCCACATCCATCAGTCCTCAGTTTTTGTCAGCATTCAAGAGTCTCTCATGGTTTGCCTTTGACCTTGGTTCTTGTTCGTGATACATTTGTAATTTCCTGGGTGACAAGACTGTCTTTTGTTCTGTTGAGGTGACTCTGGGTATGCTCCCAGATGGCTCCTGAATGGGGAGCGGTCACTAGGAAGACCAAGCCACAATTAGAAGCTTGAAATTTTCAGCCTCACCCACCATTTTCGTGAGAAGGGAGAAGAGCTGGAAATGAAATTAATGATCAATCACAAATATGTGAGGAAGCTTCCCTGAAATCCCAATAGTATAGGTTTGGAGAGCTTCCAGGTTGGCAAACACATCCATACCTGGAGGGCAACATACCTGGAGGGCAACATACCTCCTTTCCAGTAGGACAGAAGCTCCTGCACTCAGGACCCTCCCAGACCATGACTTTTTTTTTTTTTTTTAATCTCTTCATCTGGCTGTTTATCTGTATCCTTTAATAAACTGGTAAATGTAAGTGTTTCCCTGAGTTCTGTAAACTACTCTAGCAAATTAACTGAACTTGAACTTGAAGAAGGGATTATGGGAAACTCTGATTTGTAGCCAGATCAGACAGAAGCTGTAGATAACATGGGGACATACTCCTTGAAACTGGCATCCGAAGTAGGGTGGGAACAGTCTTTTCAGACTGAACCATTAACCTGTGGGATATGACATTTTCTCCAGGTAGATGGTATTAGAATTGAGTTAAATTGTAGGACACCCAGCTGGTGTTGCAGAGAATTGCCTGGTGTGAGGAGAAACCACAAATTTGGTGACCAGAAGTGAAGTATTTTGTGTGACTAGTAAAAGAGAGACCTAGGAAAGAAACACTCAGTAGGGAAAAACTGGGTTTTTGCCTGCCTCAGGGGAAAGCTGAGTTTTCTCATTTTTAGAGACATATCTCATTCTCTTTTTTTCTCATTTCTCTGCCATTTACTTCATCCCATCTGATCACTGATTCATGCAGGTCATTGCCTTCTCATTTCCTTTCTTCCCTCCTCCCATTCCATTTCTGCATCCTCCTTCAAACCAACTGCTGGATCTCTGTCTGTCTCTCCCTGTCTCTCTCTGTCATACAGAAACATTTCAGTCTTCCTATCGTTGTGCAATGGATCTTTGAGATTGTCTAACTACTTAGATATTCAAGAGCTCTGTGTCTCAAGAGTATCAATCCCATTAGTGTCACGATGTCATTACCTTATCCAAACCTGTTAATCTTGCAAAGGCCCCACTTCCAAATGCTATCACAGCTGTCTCCTCTGTCTTAAGACCTGGAGGCATGGAATAAGTCTGTGCAGTTCCTGGGTCCATTAGGAAGTGGGACACAATGTTCTCGGCTCCCTAGGGTTCTAGTTACTACCCCTAGCTACTGATCTACCTGAATGGAGTTGGATGATGGATGGGTTTTGGGGCCCAAGTCCCTGTCCCAGGGCAGCCATGAGATTCTAGACCATGAGATGATACACAAATATATCTATGATCAATCATACATATGAAGTCAAAAGCTAGTTTAATGGTGGCAATTTCATGCAAAATTAAATGAAATTAAATAAATATCTACCAAACCACAATCTATAACTTTCAGTCTGTCCACCAGCTTTGCAAAGATTTTTGATTTAAATGTTTCTAGCAAATTGCATTTCTCCTTGATGACCTTCAGTTGTTCTTGCAAACTAATCAGAAAGTGTTGTGCTAGTATATTTTGAACAAATTGTTTCTAAGGCACTGACACTCTTCATTTTGAAGACAGTTTAATGGGTTATAAAATGTTTCCAAGATTTTAGAGTGTGGACAGAGTAGACTTTTTATAGGTAACACACATGATTTTAAAAAGATCACATAATGTTGGGATTGTATCCAAAAATCTTTTATGAAATGCAGTTTTCATGACACATTTCTTTAAAACAGCAGTTTCTTTTCACTCTTTGTTTAAATATCATCTTTACCTGAATGGACAGATATGGCACTTCTTTTAAAAAGAAATACTTGTTAGATAGCAGAATAGTGACAGTCACTTGTCATCTCAGGCAAGGGCAGCAAATCTGAAACACCTGTCTTTTGTAAAAGAAAAGTATATAACTCATTTTTAAGTCTGTCACATCTTTTAAGTACTTTGCTGTGACATAATATACAATCTGCATGTGGCACAAAAAAGTTTCAAAGTCAGTCCCTTAGTCGGCTCAGGCTGCTGTAACAAGATACCATGGACTGGGTGGCTTAAACAACAGAAATTTGTTGCTTACAGTTACAGGAGGTAGGGAAGTCCAAGATCAAGATGCTGGCAGATTGAGTGGTAAGAGTCTACTTGCTGGCTGGTAGAAGGCTGCTGTCTTGCTGTGTGCTTTCATGGCCTCTTCTTGATGTGTGCTTAGGTGGGGAAAGGGAGAGAGAGAGAGAGAGAGAGAGAGAGAGAGAGAGAGATCTTGCTTTTCTTACAAGGACACTAATCCCATCATAAGGGCCCCAACCTCATGACCACATCTAAACCTAATAACCTCCCAAAGAAGGCCATACCTACAAATATCACACTAGGGATTAGCACTTCAACATACGAATTTGGGGGGAGCACTTTCACTCCTTCACAGTACCCTTCTATTATAAAGTATTGTAAAAATTCTACTTGATATTAAAGGTCTTAATTTTATAAATTTGGCAACATCCTTGATATTCTATAGTCCTTGGCACACTTCTGGTTGTGACATATTTGCTACAAGAGTTTGTGAATAAGGCAATGAGTGAATGTGTCTCACATGTAGTATTATCTTGGCAGCCTTACCCCAAAATTCTTTTTTAATCTCATAAGCCCTTGCATTTAATAAAGAATTCAATTGTTAGGATTATATCTTTCCTTGCTCATCTTTACTATAGTGACTCACCAACAGTACTTTTTGTGGATTTCATTATTGAAACCAATCTGGCAAATCCCATAAGCTAAAACTTGTTAGAAACATCTGTACTTGATCTGTTGACAACCTCCTGCTCTGCATGCTTGTTTAAATGCTTGTTTCTTACATGGCCTTTTGTGTGAAGTATTCCAATGGTGTTTTCTGACAGAGGGATGCATTTTAGTTTGTTACCATATTGTTTTCTGTGCATTATTGTAGTCATTTTTTATTGTTGTAGGAAGACAAATGTTCTTCCAAAGCTAAGTGACTTTTTCTCCATCGCTAATAAATAACAAGACATGTGAAATTTTGTACAGGACTGGATAGAGATCAATGAAAAATATTAATATTTGTCTTCTCAGTTTTGATGCTATTAAAAAATGTCTTTCTAAATGTGATGTCTTCATTCAGCCATTCTCAATTAAGCCCCACAGACAATGATTTGAGTGATTTTTCTGAACTCCTCTAAAGAAGGTGCAGAATTGGGGCGCCTGGGTGGCTTAGTCGGTTGGGCGTCCGACTTTCGCTTAGGTCATGATCTCGCGGTTCGTGGGTTCGAGCCCCGCGTCGGGCTCTGTGCTGACTGCCAGCTCAGAGCCTGGAGCCTGTTTCAGAGTCTATCCCCCTCTCTCTCTGACCCTCCCTTGCTCACGCTGTCTCTCGCTCTCTCTCTCCTAGAAATAAATATTAAAGAGTAGAGGCTAAGATCTTTTCTGTGTTTTTGATATTAAATTGGTTAGATATTTTATTCTCAACTCCCCCCCACCAAAAAAAGGTGTCTCATTTTGGAGATAAATGGTTTAGGAGCACAAATATCACTGTTTTATTTGTTTGTATGTTTGTTCTTATCTTTTTTGAGTCACCATGCTAGTTTGGATTGAGAATTGGAAATTGAGAAGGTGAGGGCGATGATTATGAAGTCTAATTTATATAATAGCAAAAGCTCTGTAGACACAGAATCCCAGGATTCTGTGTTCTATTTGTTATACAGCATTATTGTAACAGAACTAATTCAAGAGAGGATACACCTGTAAAGTAGCTGTAACTCCTTTATTCAGGTAACAGAATGAAAAGCACACAGGGGGACTAAACCCAACCTGCCACTTAGAGGTGAGCCCTGCTGCCCTGTGGATCCACAAGTAGTATCACAGCAAAATAATGGCAAATAAACTTCTGAATGTGAGTGTATGAGTGTGCTCAGCATTGCTTTCAACCTCTGGGACTCTTATACTCTTCTACCCTAAGTTCCAGAAAAACTTAATACAGAGCACTCAGATACATATATACATTCTCTGAGCAATTTTCAGAATTACCTGGTTATGACTTGGAACCAACATATACTGGTGTTTGGCAACATGTCAGACTATGAGCCAGTCTCCAAATATACCTTATAATTTCTCACTATTCATTCCTTTGGGATGAAAAATGTCTCATGATAGATTTGGTCAGTAAACAGACTCACTAACTATATTACAAGAAATAAGAATTGGGACTTACATGAATGTGGGAGTAGCTGAGGCAACAACAAGAGACAGATGGGACAGTTACTTGTAACTCATGGCTGGAAGGCCTGGAATTCTCAGAGATGTCTGAGAAGCCACCATGTCTGGATGCCAAAGTGTAGGCTTGAGATGAGTCCTGCTAAATAGCCATGTTCAACAAAACTGCTGAGTTTGACAACATGACTTCCTAAGAAATATTACTACTGCTTTTTCTTCTGTGTTCTCATGAAGGTCTTCTCACTGGTAACAAGATATTCTCCTTCAAAGTGGGAGCCTCTCAGAAAACAGAGTGCTAAGAAATGTGGCTGCCAATCTTAGGTGGGGCCCTTGGTGGTACCAGCTGACCACAGATAATTCAGCAAAAAGACTGAAGTTTGTTGTGTGTTTTCTCTATGCCGACTACCAACTTGGAGCTTTATGTACATGAGTCTGTTTAATTCTTGTAATAACATGGAGGAGTAGCAGTTCTTCTAAGTACTCAGATGCTAAATGACCAAGACAGAATGGAAGCACCAAAGTCCATGCTTTTGCATCAGAGCTTAATATAGTTCATAACCATCCATGTGGTTCCCTCTTTGCCACGTGGCATTGTCATGGGTCATATGTGCCTCCTCTGCTGGACTCCAGGATCACTGGAGAGGGGGACCTCTCTTATCTTTGGTTCTCCAATTAATTGGCATTTTTGTATATTTCAGTATTGCATTTGTACATATTAGGAATTCAGTAGATATTTTTCTTTTTTTAAAACATTTTTCCAATGTTTATTTATTTATTTTGAGAGAGAGAGAGACAGAGAGTGAGCAGAAGAGGGGAAGAGAGAGAGGAGACACAGAATCTGAAGCAGGCTCGAGGCTCTGAGCTGTCAGCATAGAGCTCAACGCGGGTTCGAACTTACGAACTGTGAGATCATGACCTGATCCGAAGTCAGATGCTTAACTGACTGAGCCACCCAGGCACCCCCTGAATTCAGTAAATATTTTTCAATTAGAGTACTTAAATCTAGAAACAAAAAGCCAAAAATGTGGATGAGAAGGCGGATGATCGTACTCACCACTAAGCACCATGCTTCCTTCCTGCCATTTAGGGTATGTGTATTTTGAAACATGAATTCCTGCCTCACTCCCCAAAGCCATTTTCTTGAGAGGCATGTATCTGGTTTGTCTCCTGGACTCCAGGCAGGGCTTCATTCCAGCTAGATGTAAGATCATCTTTTATTGAATTAATTAATGTGTTTAAAAATTCTCACTGTCTCTCCTGAATTTGTGCAAGGATACAGAGAAAGGAACTGAGATGGGATTGAACATTCTTAGTTGTGGTCCATTCTCAAACAGCACATAGCTTCCTGAGATTTGATGGAGTATTTGCATTTAAGAGAAGCATCTGTTGGCTTGGTTTCTGGAATTTGCTTTCGCTCTCAACCCGTCCAGTCTGTCTCTCCCAGCTTCTAAAAATATGATCTTATTTTTACTCTCCTTTCAACTTGAAACGGACATTGAATACAGACATCTCATACCATTTACACCCGGAAGGCTGTCAGCAGAGGCGCTTGGGGAGAGAGCGTGTTTAATCTTGAGAAGGAAACAGAATGTATACACACCCAGCAAACTGAAATGTTTTACCTTGGCTCTGGCTTCCACCGCCTCCACGTATGGTAGCAGCTACCAAGGCTTAGCTATGAATCTCTGTCATCATCAGAATCCTGTTGACGGGAATAATTGCTAAGGTTTTCCTGCTTTGTAGACTCTGGGCCCCGCCAAGTTACCAAGTCATCGTTAGCCTGGGCTGCTGATTCAGTCCCATTTGCTGACTCCACTTGGGGTAACTATTTCATGACCAGTTTACAGAAGGGTAGAAATCAGAAGTACAACCTTATCCTCTGTTGGTCTCTTATCTTCTGTTGGTCCCTTTCATCCTCCTTCTTTGGTCTTTGGAGCATGACATAGTTACCCCAGCTCCCACTGGTCCTTGGAGTGGCTTGGAGGTTGATGAATCAGTCACTGACAAAGTCATACCTTCTTAGGCTGTGAACTACACCATTGGTGCATCTAGGCTTCTGCCTAAACCACACATCAGGAGGGATCATTGGCATCCCTCAGGGCAGACGTGCATGCTACCTTGGGCTCCAGGGACATTGTCACTTTCTGGAGTGGCATGTCCCTAGGAGAGTCAGATAATTCAATAACTATCAATATCCCTCCAAACCCAGAAGCCAGACCCCTATAGCAAGAAACTGCACATGTGCTTTTCCCTTATAGCCTTTAAGAGAGGCCAAAGCATCCACATCCTCCAGTGACCTGAAGAAGGAAGAGCAGCTGTTTTTACATTTTTATAGAGTCTCTGCTACTAGTTATTCCTCCTCCTCTCCCTCCTCCTTCCTCATCTTCCTCCTCCCCTTCTTTTTCCTTTTTTCTCTCTCTTCTACCTCCTTTTTCTTTTTCAATGACTTCTGGGTTAAAAACTAAAAAGCTCACAGGCTCTCATGCACTGCTGGTGTAGGTGCATTTTGTATGACCATTTTGGTACACTGTTTAATTACATCGAATAAAGTAGTGCTAGCAGTGCATGAAAGTCCATGGCCTTTTTAGTTTTTATATATAATATGGTCCAGAAATTACACTCCTAGGAACAAACCCAATAGGAATTCATACGTTTGTGCATCATGAGACATGTACTAGAATGTTCCTAGCAGTGTTATTCATAAGAGCCCCAAACTGGAAATAACACAACTGCTCATCATCTGTAGAATCGATGACTGATTTGTGCAATATGTACACAGTGCCATACGACAGCAATGAGAATAAACAAAATACAACTATTTGCACCATAGTGAGTGAATTGCACAAATGTATTGTTCAGCTTAGGAATCCAGGCACAAAAGAGTGCATATTTTTGCATTGAGTCCAGTTACATAAAATTTGGAACAAGAAACATTAATATATGGTGTTAGAAGGCAGGATGGGGAGTGCTCTGAGTCTGGAAGGGGTGGAAGGAGGCTTGGGGGCAGAGACTGGCATGGTCTATTTCTTGATCTGGGAGCTGGTTCTAGTTGTGTGTTCAATCTGTGAGCGTTCATTTAGCCCATACACGAGTCATTTGTGAACTTTCCTGTATATATATGTCTTACTTTCATGATTTTAAAAGACATGAAAAGGGGCGCCTGGGTGGCTTAGTCGGTTAAGCGTCCGACTTTCGCTTCGGTCATGATCTCGCGGTTCGTGGGTTCGGTCCCGCGTCGGGCTCTGTGCTGACTGCCAGCTCAGAGCCTGGAGCCTGTTTCAGTCTGTGACTCCCTCTCTCTCTGACCCTCCCCTGCTCACGCTGTCTCTCTCTCTCTCCTAGAAATAAATAAAACATAAAAAAAATAAAAGACATGAAAAACTAAAATATAAAGTCCAAAAAGACAGAGTTTATGTATGAGTTGTATCTACCCCCATCCAACCCCCCACCGCCCCGCCATAGCTGTCTGCAGAGAAAGGAGTGGTTGGCAAGCACCTCACTCGCTCTCTGTACTTCGCCGGATCCTCTAGCCAGTGGTCCCAACTC